>NW_026648255.1:0-67205 GCF_950295315.1 Erinaceus europaeus | reverse complement strand
AACGGACCACTACAGCGGAAGAGCAGCAGGAAGGATCAGGGAACTCTGAAGGTGATCACTTGGTGGGTCAGGAGGAGAACAGAATACACCACACTCTGTTGGAGGGTGAATCTGAACTCCATTTTTATTCAGCCAGTGAGAACTTATATATCTTTCAGCCTTACATAAACAATATCTGAAACAGAAAGTAAAGCTCATTTCTTGATTAGATGGCCTTGCAGTTTTACACAGTAATGTCGTACTTCATGGGGTGATGCATTTCTGATTAACAGGCTTAGCAGATAGTATTTTACGTAGAGTTTTAACATATTTCATAAGAGGAGGTGAGTAAGTATTATTAAGAATTTTTCCTAAAACTTTCTGTATTTGATGACCCATAACTTTGTCCACCTCATTTCTTGTTCATCTGTATCTAATCTGGGAACAAGGGCTGTTTGTCCCCGATTACACAGCATCATTACCATGTACATAATGAAAACAATAATCAGAGTTTCCAATTTAGATTTGCTCAGGATGCTAAAACCCACTCCCAGAATTCTTCTTCCTTGAAGAGAGTTTTCCTGGGTGCTGACCCTGTCAGACCCATCATTCTGGAGTTGAGTGGGGCATGGCATTGCCTCCTTTTTTATTTAATTTATTTGATAATAATTTAATGAGATGAATTTTTGTCTAGAGTTGTTTGAGGGATCTCAACAGGAATTTGAAGATGACTGGTGAACAGAGAACAAGAATTAGCACTAGAGTAACAGTTCCAATCATGATAAAATAATCCAATTTATAGGATTAAGTGAAATGATTTTATCTTAATCCATCTAAAGAAATCCTCTGCTGCAAAGCATGGGGACTCCTCTCTGGCCAACTCCCGCACATATGAAAGTTCACCAACCCCCAGCCAACGAGTTCACTTACTCTTACCACACAATCACTTACTCTTGCCCACACAAGTTCACTTACTCTTACCCACACATCTTATTTACATCAAACCTCATTTATCAGAGCCTCTTTCTAATTTCACTTTAGTTTTCTTTTTACTTTCACCTTACTGTAACATTCTTTTAGTTTTATCTACACACTCTCAAGTATGATTATCTCTCTTAAAAACTTAGTACAAGGAGGAAAGGAATAACAGAAAATTTACTCTAAGCATCATTAAATCTTTTGTATCTCAACATCATCAATTTTAAAATCTAAAAAATCTTTTGTTACTATTTAAATTAGAGGGAGTTGATGAAGTCTTTTGTTGGATCAGCTGTTGTATCTGTCAAGTGAGCTGCTTTGTGGCAGGGGTGGAGGTCTCCTCAGGTCCTTTGAAGTTCCAAACACCCAGTAACATTAGTTTCATTGTTGGTATGAAGGCAGATGGGCACATCGGAGCTAATCTCTTCAAAATCAAAATGATTGTTCTGTTCCCATCTTATGTGTTTAGCATAATGTCATCTTTTCTATGCTGGTCACCATCTCTCTCAGGTTCTTCCGTTCTCAGGCATTCTGAATCCTTTTCTTTTCCACTTGCTGGACGCACCTTTCTGGTAGCCAGCGGGCTTCATTATCTGGTCGGTCTTCCTTCATGTCCCTGTTTGGGCACCACCCAAGATCAGCAGAATCATACCAACACCAAGTCCAACAATAACGTTGGTCACAAAAAATATAAGAAATAAAATAAAGTGGTCCGGGAGGTGGCGCAGTGGATAAAGCATCGGACTCTCAGGCAGTAGATCCTGAGTTCAGTCCCCGGCAGCACAGGTACTAGAGTGATGTCTGGTTCTTTCTCTCTCTCCTCTTACCTTTCTCATTAATGAATAAATAAAATCTTTTAAAAAAGAAGAAAGAAGGTACTCTTAAAAAAAAGAAAAGAAACAAAGAAAGAAAGCAGGGCCAGGTGGTGGCACACCTGGTTGAGCGCACATGTTGCAATGTACAAGGACCCAGGTTCGAGCTCCCAGTCCCCACCTGCAGAGGGAAAGCTTTGTGAGTGGTAAAGCAGGGCTGCAGGTGTCTCTCTTTGTCTCTCTCCTTCTCTATCTCCCCCTTCTCTCTCAATTTCTGACTGTCTCTATCCAATAAATAAATAAAGATTAAAAATTAAAATAAAATAAATAAAATAAAGCCACACATACAAGTTAGAGAATTTAACCTGGGCCACATTTTCTATTTTTCTCTATATTTCATTTATTTATTTTTAATGAGAGAGAGATACAGAAAGAAACACACAAAGAGCTAACAGAGCTTTGCTCAGCTCTGATTTATGGTGGTGCTGGGGATTGAACCTGGGCCTTTGGAGCCTCATTCATGAACATCTTTTTCATAACCATTATTGCTGTCTCCCCAGCCCTTCACCTTCTTCATTGATGACTATAGTTCAGCAAAGCAACGTTATTCATCAGTGTAAATGAGCAATAATGTGAATTGTCTTTAAATTTTTGGTTATTTAATTTTAAACTTACTCCCGTTTTGTTTTATAAACACTATAAACAATGAGTTTATAAATCATCTATGCATGCAGGTGACATTTTGATAAAAATAACTTGTCAATGTTGAGAAGGGACTATTTTTCTGTTCAAAACAGGATAAACAAAATGAAAACATAAATGTTACTTACAAATTAGGACTGAACATTCCTCTGTTAACTTATTTTGAGTCATGTCTTCTCTGAGGCTTCGTACCTGATTCCCCTTTGTTTCTGTCTCTTTAATTCCCTTTTTAAAAATATTTCTTTATTCCCTTTTGTTGACCTTCTTGTTTTATTGTTGTAGTTATTATTGTTGTTGTTATTGATGTCATCGTTGTTGGATAGGACAGAGAGAAATAGAGAGAGGAGGGAAAGACAGAGAGGGGGAGAGAAAGAGAGACACCTGCAGACCTGCTTCACCACTTTTGAAGCGACTTCCCTGCTGGTGGGGAGTGGGGGGCTCGAACCAGGATTCTAACACCGTCCTCTCATATGGTGAGCAGTGACTCAAACCTGGGTCCTCTTGCATGGTAAATGTGCACTTTATCAGGTGAGTTATCTCCCATAACTTCCCAGGCATTTTTTTTAAATGCTAATATACCAAAATCTTCTTTATGCCCCAATTAGAATAAATTGGGCTTGCTATCTGAGTCCCATAATTTTGGATAGAATTGTGAGAAACAGATTCAAACCATAAAGTACAAAATGGATGTGAGACACTTGCGAGTGACTTCTTGAAAACTGGAAATTCTAGAAGTCTCTTTTGATCAGGGCCTTAAAATTGACATTGTCTAAAAAAAGAAAAAAGAAAAAAAATGGGTGAGGGTAGATAGCATAATGATTATGCAAAGAGACTCATTTCTGAGGCTTCAAAGTCCCAGGTTCAATCCCCTACCATAAGCCACCGCTGAGCAGTGCACTGGTTTAAAAAAAAAAAAAAAAGGAGTTGGGTGGTAGGGCAGCCAGCTAAGCACAGGTGTCGCAAAACGCAAGGATCTGTGTTAAGGATGTAAGGTCTAGGCCCTGGCTCGGCACCTACAGGGGTGTCGCTTCACAAGCAGTGAAGCAGGTCTGCAGGTGTCTTTCTTTCTCTTCCCCTCCTCTCTCCATTTCTCTCTGTCCTATCCAACAATGATGATATCAATAACCACAACAATAAAACAACAAGGGCAAGAAAGGGAATAAATAAAGATTAAAAAAAAATTTTTTTTAATTGACATCGTCTGAACAACTCTTGTGTGTCAAGTTCTGGGGAGCAATAGAAAAAGAGACAAAATGTCTACCATACACAAACACACATATAAATACATCTATAGAATATATATTTTAGAAATAAGAGTATATACATGATGTTTATACAAATATACAGCTACAGGAGCCAAGTGATGGTGTGCCTGGTTAAGCACTCATATCACAGTGCACAAGAACCCAGGTTCAAGCCCCTAGCCCCCACCTGCAGGGGAAAAACTTCACGAGTGGTGAAGCGGGACTGCAGGTGTCTCTCTGTCTCCCTCCCTTTCAATCTCCCCCTTCCCTCTCAATTTCTCTCTATCTCTGTCCAATAATAAATAAATAAAATATTTTTAAAAGCTTACATTACAAATATACATCTACATAGTTGTTTAGGTCCAACTCTTGGAACTGTCCTAGAAATATATTCTCTCACCTGACAGAAAAAAACACCAGCCCAGTCATAACAACCAAAAACAGCTCCAGAAATTGCCAAGTGTTCCCTGGGAGGCAAAATAAACAAATCGTACCCATTTGAGAACTACTAAGCCATAATACAAGAGGGGAGATAGTATCAGAGCTTGATAACACAAGTACTCAATATATGAAATGATAAGACAAAGCAGATTGCATTACTCACAAGAGACAGTGAGAGCTATCCTGGGCACATATAGGCATCAGGCAAATAAGGCAGCTAATCTTCTATTGGATTAAAAAAAAAAAACAGGTTGTTTAGGGATTGAAGAACTTTTAAAAAAAGAGACAGAGAGAAATTGAGAGGGGAGGGGAGATAGAAAGGGAGAGAGATACCTACAGCCCTGCTTCATCACTTATGAAGCTTTCTCCGTGCAGGTGCAGAATAGGGGCTTGAACCCAGATCTTTATGCACTGTAATGTGAGTGCTTAACCAGGTGCACCACCACCTGGCCCCCGGAATGGAGACCTTTTAGAATGAATCTGAGGCTCCAGAGTGCTGCTCAGCTCTGGTTTATGGTGATGTGGTATGGAGGGCTGAATCTGGAACTTTGGATTCTAAGGCATGAAAGTCTTTATTTTTTAATTTTTTTATTTTCCCTTTTGTTGCCCTTGTTGTTTTTTAATTATTGTTGTAGTTATTATTGTTGTTGTTTTTGATGTTATTGTTGTTGGATAGGACAGAGAGAAATGGAGAGAGGAGAGGAAGACAGAGAGGGGGAGAGAAAGATAGACACCTGCAGACCTGCTTCACCACCTGTGAAGCGACTCCCCTGTAGGTGGGGAGCCGGGTTCGAACTTGGACCCAGTCCTTGCGCTTCGTGCCATGTGGCTTAACCTGCTGCGCTACCACCAGACTCTCGAATGTCTTTTTGCATAATTATTATACTATCTTCCCTACCAACCTACTTTTTAATTTTTTTAAATATCTATTTGTGGTCCAGGAGGTGACACAGAAGATAAAGCACTGGACTCTCAAGCATGAGGCCTTCAGTTCAGTTGTTGGCATTGCATGTGCTAGAATGATGCTATAATTCTCTTTCTGTGTGTGATTCTCTTTTAAGTTAATGACTAAATAAATATATTTTTAAAAGTGGATTCAGGAAATAAAAGGATAGCATCAGAGACTTACATCTCTGTTCCTTTTTTATTTTTATTTATTTATTATTAAGATTTTATTTTATTTATTCTTGAAGAAGATAGGTTGTGAGAAAGAGAAAGAACCAGACATCACTCTGATACATGTGCTGCCGGGGATTTAATGTGGGACCTCATGCTTGAGAGTCCAATGAGTTATCCACTGTGTCACCTCCCAGACCACTTATTATTTTTATTTTTAGATTTAAAAAAATTTTTAATTATCTTTATTTTCTTACTGGATAGAGACAGCCAGAAATCAAGAAGGAAGGGGGTAATAGGAAGAAGGAGAGAGACAGAGAGACACCTGCAGCCCTTCTTCACCACTCGTGAAGCTTTTTCCCCTGCAGATGGGGACTGTGGGCTCGAACCCAGGTCCTTGCGCACTGTAACATGTGCGCTCAGCCAGGTGCGTCACAACCAGGCCCAAGACCACTTATTACTTATTTTTTTGACAGAGACAGATAGGTAGAGAAGGATCACCGCATCAAAGTTTCTTTCACTGTGGTGGGGGCTGGACTTGAACCTACTTTACAAACAGGGTAAAGGAGAGAACGATCCAGGTGAGCTCTGTTACTGGCCCCCTCACCCTCTTCCTGATAAGCTTTGTCCCTTGAAATAACAAAGAATAAAAGATTGATTGTAAGTTTTGTTTTAGAAGCAAGTGCAATCAAGCCATGATCCAAGAGGCAGAAAGATTTGGAGCCCTCCAGCCCCACCCTCTTTGCCCAGAAACCAGCACCTGCTTTCCCAGCCGCTCCCCACTGCTATCCACAGGTATAATTATCCTGTTTAGAGGGCGAGAGGCTGATTTGAGTAAAAACTCTTTCCTCTACTGCATATTTGAAATGACTATAAAGTTTTTTTCCCTTTGTTGGGGTTACTTCGTTTGGTTTTCTGTGGTACTAAGCCATAGGTCTTAAGTATGTCATTATAACCTATTGTTAGCTTTTACAAGCGTGTTAACATCACTTGTAGCAACGATAGTTTGGTGAGACTATTGTTGGTTGGTTAGCAATCAGAGAAGTGTTTGTTGAATGAGTCTCTGTGATTGACTGATTCTCAGAACCATAGACTGAACCTGCAAAATAATGTTCACTGTGGGGACCGGGTGGTGGTGCACCTGGTTAAGTGCACAAAGTACTAAGTGCAAGGATCTGCACAAGGACCTGGGTTCAATCCCTCGCCCTCACCTATAGTAGGGATCCTTTGTGAGTGGCCAAACAGGTCTGCAGGTACTTTTTTTCTCTCTCTCCCTTTATCCACCCTCCTGTCTCAATTTTCTTTGTCTTGTTGAGTAAAATGGAAAAGGAGAGAAGAAAAAGGAGAAGGAGAAGAAAAAGAAGTAGAAGGAGGAGGAGGAAGAGGAGGAAGAGAAGGAAGAGGAGGAGGAAAAATGGCCCCTGGGAGCAGTGGATTCGCAGTGCTGGCACCAAGCCCCATCAATAATCCTGGAGGCAAAATAACAATAATAATGTTGAAATTGGCTCTGACTTCTGACTGTTACCATAGGGATAAGGGGACTTTAAAAATCCTTAGTATTCTATATGCAAGTGTGTAGATGGGATAGTAGAAATTTGTGGTTCTTTTCTATTTTGTTTTATTTATTTACTAATTTTGAGATAGAGAGGAAAGAGATTGAGAGACACCTGAAGCCCTCCCTCACCACTTGTGAAGCTTCCCCCCTGCAGATGGGGAGCAGGGGCTTGCACACTGTAATGTGTGCATTTAACCAGATGTGCCACTGCCTGGCCCCTTTACTTTTTTTTAATGTAGTACTAGGGCTTTGCATGCTCAGTGACCTTCCTTGAGTCAATTTTCCCATTCTTCTATTTTAGATAAAGAGGGAGGGAGGTAGAGAAAAAGAAGGGAGAGGGAAAGCCAGAGAGGAGAGATATCTTTTTTTTAAATTATTTTATATTTATTTATTTATTTATTTATTTTCCCTTTTGTTGCTATTGTTGTTGTATTTATTATTGTTGTTGTTATTGATGTCATCATTGTTGGATAGGACAGAGAGGGGGAGAGAAAGACACCTGCAGACCTGCTTCAATGCTTATGAAGGGACTCTCCTGCAGGTGGGGAGCTGGGGCTTGAACCGGGATCCTTATGCCAGTCCTTGTGCTTTGTGCCACCTGCACTTAACCCGCTGTGCTACCACCCGACTCCCGAGGAGAGATATCTTAGCATTGCTTCACCATCCAGTGCCAGGCTTCAACCCAGAGCCTCACTCACTGTAAGGCCCATGGTGAGGTATGTCCTAACCACCACCAGCCCCTACCCACTTTTTGGTTTTGATAAGGGAGATACTAAAGCCTAACTCCATCATCATGGAGTTTTACTTGTTTCTATCCTTGGTATTTTCAAGTGGTGCTGTGGATCAGACTCAGGGCCTCACACGTGGAAGTCATGGTTGTCTAGCCGCTGAACCACTTTACCCCACACATATGTGACATAGGAAACAAGATCATCAGTAGATAGGGAAGTTGGATGGGTGGAGGGATTGAAAGTCTGAGAGAGAGATAAAGTAGACATCCATGAAAGTGGAAGGATTAGGGTAATGAATATGATTATTGGGCATAATTTAGAGTCTTCTTGGAGGTCAATAGTATAATTAACAACTCAGCATATCCTGCCTTTTTCTTTAACTACATCTAGCTGAATGGATGCAGGAGCAGCAAGGTGGATAGTTGAATTCAATTGTAATTAAGTTTTTACCACATGAATACCATAACATATGAAGGGTTTAAGGAAATTGAGAGGCTATTCAGGAAGATGTATTATTATTTTTAGCATATTTTTTCTGTGACATTGCCAAACATCCTCAGTAGTAGAAATATAATAAACTCCCAAGTCTATCACCCAAATACAACAACTACAGACGTTTTGTAATCTTCTTTATATTTTTTACTTATTTTCTTTTCCTGGAGAAAATTTTTTTTAATTTTATTTTTTAACATTTATTTATTATTGGGTAGAATCAGAGAAATTGAGAGGAGGGAGGGGGAGGTAGAAAGGGAGAGAGACAGAGAGACACCTGCAGCCTTATTTCACCACTCACGAAGCTTTCCCCCTGCAGGTGGGCACCTGGGGCTTGAACCTGCGTCTTTGAGCACCGTAATGTGAGCTCTTAACCAGGTGCGCCACCACATGGCCACCTTTCTGGAGGATTTTTTAAAAATTTCTTTATTGAGGAATTAATGTTTTACATTTAACAGTAAATTCAATAGTTTGTACATACATAACATTTCTTCCTGGCGGATTTTATTTATTTATTTTTATTTAAGAAAGGATTAATTAAAAAAACCATAGGGTAGGAGGGGTACAACTCCACACAATTCCCACCGCCCAATCTCCATATCCCCTCCCCTCCCCTGATAGCTTTCCCATTCTCTATCCCTCTGGGAGCATGGACCCAGGGTCATTGTGGGTTGCAGAAGGTAGAAGGTCTGGCTTCTGTAATTGCTTCCCCGCTGAACATGGGCGTTGACTGGTCGGTCCATACTCCCAGTCTACCTTCCTGGAGGATTTTAAAGAAAACCTCAGACATCATACTAGCTCACTCATAAATGCTCAAAATGGTCTCTACTATATAACGACTTCGATTTGGTTTCTTTTTAAAAAAAAAAAATATTGGGAGTCTGGCGGTGGCATAGCAGGTTAAGCGCACGTGGTGCAAAGCACAAGGACCGGTCAGGTATAAGGATCCCAGTTCGAGCCCCCTGGCTCCCCACATGCAGGGGAGTTGCTTCACAGGCGGTGAAGCAGGTCTGCAGGTGTGTATCTTTCTCTCCCCTTCTGTCTTCTCCTCTCTCCATTTCTCTCTGTCCTATCCAACAACGACAATAATAATAATAACTACAATAAAAAAACAAGGGCAACAAAAGGGAATAAATAAATATTTAAAAATATATTTATTTATATAAAATAAATATTTTAAAATATTTATTTATACTTATTTATTTGGGTAATACATTCAAGGCCTTGTGTATCCAAGATACTGCTTAACCACCTCCTAGCTCAGTTTTTCTTTTCTTTCTTTCTTCCTTTCTTTCTTCCTTTCACCTCCAGGGTTAGAGGATCGGTGCCAGCACTACGAATCCACGGCTACGGAAGACCATTTTTCCATATTTGACATGAAATTGAAAGGAGGGGGAGATAGAGATGAGATGTATATAGAGAGAGCCCTGCAGACTTGCTTTGCCACATGTGAAGCTTACCCTCTTTCGGTGGAAGAGTGGTGAGGAAGAGGGGCTTGAATCCCATTACTTGCACTTAGTACTATATACACCACCGTCTGGCCCCTTAACTTGGTCTCTAAGGTTTCTCAACTATTTACTCTTAGATGACACCATCACTGCCTCATTTGTAAAGAGACAGAATTTAGCAGAGCCATAAGAGTTAACTAATTTAAGACTGAAGTGGGCCTCTCATTACTGCTGGTTTTGGAGAGATAGCATTAAATAACAACTCTGGCCCTTAAAGGTGGCATAAGGGATTAAAGCATTGAGCTTTTGAGCATGAGGTCCATGGTTCAGATTTCCACATCCCATGAACCAAAGTGGTGCTCTAGTTCTCCCTCCCACTAGCAATAAATACATCTTAAAAAAAAAAAAAAAAGGAGTCAGGTGGTAGCCCAGCCTGTTAGGTGCACGTGGCGCAAAGCACAAGGACCAGCGCAAGGATCCTGGTTGGAGCTCCCAACTCCCCACCTGTAGGGGGTCGCTTCACAAGTAGTGAAGCAGGTCTGTAGGTGTCTTTCTCTCCCCCTACCCCGTCTTCCCCTCCTCTCTTCATTTCTCTCTGTCCTAACAACGACTACATCAATAACAACAACAATAATACTACAACAACAATAAAAGTCTTTTTAAAAAAAAAAAAAAAAAAAGGCAACAACAACAACAAAAATTGGCGGTCCAGGTAGGTGGTGGCGCACCTGGTTGAGCGCACATGTTACAGTGCGCAAGAACCCAGGTTTGAGCCCCCGTCCCCACCTGCAAGGGGAAAACTTCACAAGCGGTGAAGCAGTGTCTCGCTGAACAAGTGTCTCGCTGCCTCTCTCCCTCTCTATCACCCTCTTCTCTCTCAATTTCTGACTGTCTCTATCCACCAAATAAAAAAAAAAATCGGTAAGGAGGAGAAGGGGGTGGGGTTCCAGGTCCTGGTACAGGATAATGGAACTAATTTAGGAGTAAGAATGTTTTGTAGAGGGAGTCGGGCGGTAGCGCAGCGGGTTAAGCGCAGGCGGAAGGATCCCAGTTCGAGCCCCCGGCTCCCCACCTGCAGGGGAGTCACTTCACAGGCGGTGAAGCAAGTCTGCAGGTGTCTGTCTTTCTCTCCCCTTCTCTGTCTTCCCCTCCTCTCTCTATTTCTCTCTGTCCTATCCAACAACAATGACATCCATAATAACTACAACAACAAAACAACAAAGGCAACAAAAGGAATAAATTAATTAATTAATAAAAAAAAGAATGTTTTGTAGACATCTATGTTGATGAGGTGAGAACTTGTACCCATGTGCCAACAACTGCTACCACAAACCTACCAATAAAAAAAAAAAAAGGAAAAATAAAATAACATAAATTGGGGTTGGGGAGATAGCATAAAGATTAAAAGCTTTTACAGCAGAGGCAACAGATTCAATATCCCTTCCCTGGCCCCCACCACCACCAAAAGCCAGAGTTAAGTAGTGGGGAAGGGAGGGAAGGGAAAAGGGGAGGGAGGGGGGGAAGGGGAGGGAGGTAGGAAGGGGCGAGAAGGGATAATGAAAGAGAGGAAGGAAGAAAGGAAGATCCTTATCAGCTCAGATGTACTCATGCACAAAGAAGTTATACATCTAGAGTTAATTCTAAGCACCACAGTTCTGCATTGGTGGTCTGCCTCATTTGCTATTAGGTAACTCAAAGAGAGCAGGTGCCGCCGTCAATCTCCAGATTTTTCCGTCTGACTAGTGGGAGACCCGCTGGCTGGAAGAGGAAGATCTTAACCGCCCAGAACGGAACTTCCTGAGCCTTCAAACCCGCGGGGAAGCAACTCGGCAACGGACCAAGATGGCGGCGCCCAGTGAGGAGCTTGCGTTTGCCCCAGGGTTTGAAAAGAATTGGGGGGCAGTTGTTCGCTCCCCAGAAGGAACTCCGCAGAAAATCCGGCAGCTGATAGATGAAGGGATCGCCCCGGAAGAAGGAGGCGCAGAAGAGTGAGTTCGCGAGTCCACGCTGAGTCTGGCGCTGGCAGAGTGGAGAGGGTTTGGGGGCCGCAGGCCTGATGGGGGATGCCCGGAATCGGCGACCCGGGCTGTGGGGAGGACTTCTCCCTGGGAGCTGACACAGACTGGGGTTGCACACTTCATTCGATTTTAATCTCCTCGGGACAAAGTCGTGAGTCTGCACCAGTGGTGGAATTTTGCCTTAAGAAAGGTTGGGGGGGGGGAGAAAAAGCAAACCCACCGACCGTGTATACCTGACTTCTCTTAGATCGAGCTTCTTAACCCTTTTGAGCTTTCCATACCTTTGGCAGTCGGGGAAACACTTAGGCGTCCTTCCTCGTAAGAATACTGCGAGCTTTCACAATATTTCCAAATGCACAGAGTAAGTGACATGGGACTGTAAAGGAAACTCGTTAAGTTGGACTGCACTTAATTTAGGCAGTAAAAGAGATAAGGGATGTCATCCCGTGCGTCAGTGTTAGACTTAAACAATATCTAGAAGTACATCTAATACCTACCATAATTTTGAGATATTGACGAACTTTAATGATATATATATATATATATATATATATATATATTTGCTTTTAAAATAAATACTTTATTTACAGTTCGAGCCCCTGGCTCCCCACCTGCAGGTGTCTTTCTCTCCCCCTGTCTTCCCCCTCCTCTCTCCATTTCTCTCTGTCCTAACAACGAGACGACATCAATAACAACAATAACTACAACAACAATGAAAAACAAGGGCAACACAAGGGAAGATAAATATAAAAAAATTTTAAAAAGAAATACTTTGCGGAGGGTAGATAGTAAATAGACTGTCATGCCTGAGGCTCCTAAATCCCAGGTTAATCCCCCGCATCACCATAAGCCAGAGCTGAATAGTGCTCTAGTATACAAAACTTAAAAAGCAGCAAAAATAGTCTGGGAGTATGGGTCGACCTGTCAACACGCATGTTTAGTGGGGAAGCAATTATGGAAGCCAGACCTTTCACCTTCTGCATTCCACAATGACCTCTTGGGTCCATTCTCCCAGAGGGTTAAAGAATAGGAAAGCTATCAGGGGAGGGGATGGGATACGGAATTCTGGTGGTGGGAATTGTGTGGAGTTGTACCCCTCTTATCCTATGGTTTTGTCAGTGTTTCCTTTTTATAAATAAAATAAATAAAAATAAAAGACCTTTTACAAAAAAAGTAATAAAAGTATTCATAATTTCTTTTGAGTTAGGATTGTTGGTATAATCCTCTTTTTAAAAAAATTTTTTTTTTTGTTTAAATAATAGAGGTACATAGAGAGACCAGACCACAGCTCCACAGCTCAGCTCTGGTTTATTTTGTTGCTGGGGACTGAACCAGAGACCTCAGAGCCTCAGGCATGAAAATATTTTTGCATTATGCTTTCTCCCAGCCCTATAAACTCATTTCTTTAAAACAAACAAAATTCTGCTTGCCTTGAGCAGTTCCTCCCCCTCCTCCCTACATGGCATTGTTGAATGGCTTTTGACTGAAAATGAGACAACTAGTTTGCTGGATTTTTTTTTCTTTCTAAATTTTTTCCATTAAGTTTCCTTTTTTATATTTATATTTTATTTTTTATTATATTTATTTATTTATTGGATAGAGACATCCAACAGTCCAAAGGGAAGGGGAGATAGGGAGAGAGATGGAGAAACATCTGCAACACTGCTTCACGACTTGCAAAGCTTTCCCCCTGCAGGTAGTAAGTAACTGGGGGCTCAATCCTGGTTCCTTTTTTTTTTTTTTTGCCTCCAGGGTTATTGCTGGGGCTAGTTGCCTACACCACTAATCCACTGCTCCTGGAGGCCATTTTTTCCCCTTTTGTTGCCCTAGTTGTTTTATCATTGTTGTGGTTATTATTATTGTTGTTACTAATGTCGTTGTTGTTGTATAGGACAGAGAGAAATCGAGAGAGGAGGAAAAGACAAAGGGGGAGAGAAAGATAGACACCTACAGAACTGCTTCACTTCACCGCTTGCCAGGTACTCCAACCCGGATCCTTACGCGGGTCCTTGCGCGGGTCCTTGCGCTTTGCCACATGCGCTTAACCTACTGCGCTACACCCTACCCCCAAACCTGTTTCCTTTCTATTTGTAACATACATGCTCAACCAGGTGCGCCAGCACCCACCCCTCATTAAATTTCCTTAAAGGCCTAAGAAGTGGCTCAGTGAATAAAATATTGAACTCAAAACCATGAGGGGTTTTTTTGTTTTGTTTTTTACACCTGAGCACTGCTCAACTCTGTTTATAGGGGATTGAGCCTGGGACTTTGGAGCCTCAGGTGTGAGAATCTCTTTGTATAACCATTATGCTGTCTACCCCCACCCCAACCATGAGGTTTTGAGTTCAATCATAGGCATTACATGTGCCCAAGTGATGCTCTGGTTCCTTCTCTCTCTCATTAATTAATTTTGTAGAGGTCTAAAAAACTTCCTAAATATTTTTACTTTCATTTGAGCTTCTAATTAGTTCTTTCTTGAGAGAGCTAATTCAATTAAATTTATCATCAAGGACTGTTCCAGTTACAGATAATAAATTTGTTTCTGCTGTTACGGGTTAAACTTTTTTTTTTTTTTTTTTTTAACCAGAGCAGTGCTTAGCTATGGCTTATGGTGGAACCGGGATTGAATTTGGGACTTTGGAGCCTCAGGGATGAGAGTCCCTTGCATAACCATTATGCTATCTACCTCCGCCCAAGAGTTAAACTCTGTGATAGTTCAAATCTATAATGCACAGAAGCGTTGAGTTTTATTTTGTGTTTACTAAGGTTGAGTGAGACTGATGGGAGACCGGTAAGTGAACTAAAATCATTTGTTAGTATAGAATTACTTGAACACAGTTGTAGAAGTAGTAAGTACTTGAAACTTTAGTATGACCAAACTAGACTGAAGGATTTGGACTCTGTTTAGTAAGTTTTATGACACTATTGAAAATGTCAAACAAGGGAATGACAAGACTGAAATTACTTTTAGAAAAAGTAAAATTCTCTGATCATATGTTTAACAGGGTAGCAACATACAAAATATTTAGAGTAATAAAATGGCAGGTTTACTAACAGTTCTGCTACTTTATTTTAGGAAGGACACATCTGCCACATTCCAGTCAGTTAATGGATCCCCCCAAGCTGAACAACCTCCTTTGGAATCTACAAGGAAAGAAGCCTTCTTTAATAGAGTTGAAACATTTTCTATATCCTTTCTTAATTCATGTAATTGTACTTTTTACCTGCTTTTGAATTTTTTTTTTTTAATCTTTATTTATTGGATAGAAACAGCCATAAATCGAGAGGGTAGGGGGGATAGAGAGGGAGACAGAGACACACCTGCAGCACGGTTTCACCCTTAGCAAAGATTTCCTCCTGTAGGTGGGGGGTGAGGGTCTTGAAATTGTTAATTATTGCTCTAGGGCATTCCATCATTATCACATAAAGCTGATAAGGAATTTTATAGGAAAAATAACATTATACATGGTTATCCTTCGAAGAAGTTATTTTGTTTTGCTTTGCCACCAGAGTTTTTCAGTAGGGCTAGGTACTATTATTATAAAAAGATACTATTATTATACTCATTTGGTAGAAGAGGAAACAGTTTTAGGTAGATTAAATGACTTGTCCGAGGTCAACTACTACCAAATACGTTATATAGACTTACTTATAATCATAATTATACTCTATTTGTATAATCATAGTTATAATTGCTTATATTCCTGCAGGCCAATTATAGCTGAAGATTGAACCCAAATCTAATGTTTTTTGAACATGTACAGCACTTCCTATCTCTTTCTAGACTTTCCTCTATATTGATTATTGTGTAACAGATTATCCTAAAATTTAGTGACTTAAACAGCACTTACTGGGGCAGGTGGCGGCTCACTAAGTTACGCACACCTAGTATGAAGAGGAAGAACCCAGGTTTGAGCCCCTGGCTCCCCTCCTGCAGGAGGGACACTTCACAAGCAGTGAAGCAGATCTTTCTCTCTGTCTCTGCCTCTCCTCTGAATTTCATTTATTTACTTATTTATTTTCCCTTTTGTTGCCTTGTTTTTTGTATTGTTGTAGTTATTTTTGTTGTTGTTATAGATGTTGTTGTTGTTGGGTAGGACAGAGAAATGGAGAGAGGAGGGGAAGACAGCGTGAGAGAAAGACACCTGCAGACCTGTTTCACTGCTTGTGAAGCGACCCCCCTGCAGGTGGGGAGCCAGGGGCTCGAACCAGGATCCTTACGCCAGTCCTTGCGTCCCGCACCACCTGTGCTTAACCTGCTGCGCTACCGCCCAACTCCCTCCTCTCAATTTCTAACTGTCCTATCCAATAAAATGAGAAAAAAATGTGAAGCTTTCCTCCTGCCAGTGGGGACCAGAGGGTTGAACCTGGGTCTTTGCACACTGTAATGTGTGTGCTTAACCAATTTGTCACCACCTGATCTTTGGAATATTAATTTCACTGACTCCTATGGAAAGTAAAAGTGAATGTAGTAAACAGGAGAGCATAGATGGAAGACTGAAAATATTTCTGCTTGTTTGTCACCACCCATTGCTGCTCAGGCAAATCCCAGGCTTTTGCTAGAGTTTTTCAGCCTGTGGTAGTTCAGGCTGAAAAAAAAGTTTAAAAAAAGTTACGGCTTCTCTGTTCTACCCTCTAACCAGTAATGAACACTTTTAAATGTTTAAAAATATAAGGTTTATGAGGTTCAGGAGGTGGCGCAGTGGAAAAAGCAGCAGACTCTCAAGCATGAGGTCCTGAGTTCAATCCCCGGCAGCACATGTACCAGAGTGATGTCTGGTTCTTTCCTCCTATATTTCTCATGAGTAAATAAATTCCTAAAAAAAAATATATATATATATATATATATATATATATATATATATATATATATATATATGGTTTAGTGGTCCAGGAGGTGGTGCAGTGGATAAAGCATCGGATTCTCAAGCATGAGGTCCTGAATTCAATCCCTGGCAGCACATGTACCAGAGTAATGTCTGGCTCTTTCTCTCTCCTCCTAAGTTTCTCATTAATAAATAAAATCTTTTAAAAAATAAAGGGGCCAGGCAGTGGCATACCTGGTGAAGCACACACATTACAGTGCACAAGGTCCCAGGTTCAAGCCCCTGGTCCCCGCCTGTAGGGGGAAAGCTTCACAAGTGGTGAAGCAGGGCTTCAGGTGTCTCTGTCTTCCTCTCCCTCTCTATCTCCCCAACTCCTCTCAATTTCTCTCTATCTCTATCCAATAGTAAGTAAATATTTAAAAAATAAAATAAAAATATAAGGTTTATACATTTTTTAAAATTCTTTATTTTCCCTTTTGTTGCCCTTGTTGTCTTTTTATTGTTGTTGTAGTTATTATTGTTGTTGTTATTGATGTCGTTGTTGTTGGATAAGACAGAAATGGAGAGAGGAGGGGAAGACAGAGAGGGGGAGAGAAAGACACCTGCAGACCTGCTTCACCGCCTGTGAAACGACTCCCCTGCAGATGGGGAACCGGTGGCTCGAACCGGGATCCTTATGCCGGTTCTTGTGCTTTGCGCCACATGTGCTTAACCTGCTGCGCTACCGCCCGACTCCCGGTTTATAAATTTTTATCCTCTACCTTTGACTACTCAGAGGATAGTCATCATTCTATGAAGTGTATACCTGTACTTTTAAAATAGTTTTTAGGGACTGAAAGAGCATATACCTTCCATGCATGAGCCCCTGGGTTCAGTCTTAGCACATTAGGACACTAAGGACAAAAACAGGCAGAACTCCACAGAGGGTCACGTAATGCTTTGTTGTGTCCCTCTCTCTTTCTTTCATAAAAGTACAAAATGAAATTTGACCTGGGAAAGTGTTTCAGTGGTCAGGTTCATGCTCAAGGCCCTGGCTTTGACCCTCATCACTTCATCAGAAATAACAATAAAGGGGCCAGGCCATGGTACAACCAGTAAAACATGCATAAGGACCTGGATTCAGGCCCTCAGACCCCAATTGCAGGTGTCTCTACCTTTGTATCTCTCTTTGTTTCTCACCTTCTGTCAGAAAGAAAGGGAAAAAATGATTATCAAGTATAGCAATGGAGTTGTGCAGAGATAACCCTGGTGGCAGAAAGAAAGAAAAAAAAAAGACAGTAGAAGTAGTTGTTGACACATTTCTTACTGTGTTTTCTCTTAGTGGGCTTACTCCTATATAAGAATGCAGTGCAGTCTTTTTAAAGGTGCTTAGTTTATTATTTTATGTGTTTCTTTTGTTTTTCAATTTGATCAGAAAGAAATTGAAAGGGTGAGGGAGGGAGGGAGGGAAAGAGAGATCTGTAGACCTGCTTTTCCCTCTGTGCATGGGGACTAGAGGTTTGAACCCAGTTCCGTTAGCCTGATAACGTGTGCACTCAGTCGGGTGCGCCATTGCCTGGCTCTGGAGTAAAGTTGTAATTTCTGACTTACCGTCGTAATATTCTTGCAGCGCTGTTTTCCTTAACATGCATACTCTTTGAAATGGGCAGGTAAGCCCCTAGAACTGTCCCCACTCGTCTGTGCCAAGTATGGCTGGGTCACAGTAGAATGTGACATGCTCAAGTGCTCCAGCTGTCAAGCTTTTCTCTGTGCCACCTTACAACCAGCTTTTGATTTTGACAGATGTAAGTATAAAGTACAAACAGCATTGCTCTAAATATTGAAAGATACACTATACTGTTTTCTTTTTTTTTGCAAAGATCCAATACTCTTATGTTTGATCAAAATATGTTTTACTGTTATATGTAGTAAGGTCAATTTGATTATTTTACCCTAATTAATCTCAATCATTGCCTTTTTTTTTTTTTTTTACCAGAGTACTGCTCAGCTCTGGCTTGGGGTGGGTGGTGCAGGGGATTGAATCAGGGACTTTGGAGCCCCAGGCATGAGAATCTTTTTGCATAACTATTATGCTACCTTCCTCCATCTGATCATTACTTATTTTATTTTTGCCTTCAGGGTTATTGCTGGGGCTCAGTGCTTGCACTATGAATCCACTGCTCCTGGAGGCTATTTTTTCCATTTTGTTGCCCTTATTGTTATGCTTGTTGTAGTTGTTATTGTTACTGTTGTCATAGCTGTTGTTGTTGTTGGATAGGACAGAGAGAAATGGAGAGAGGAGGAAAGAAAGAAAGACACCTGCAGACCTGCTTCACCACCTGTGAAGCAACCCCTCTGCTGGTGGGGAGCCGGGGGCTTGAACTGGGATCCTTCACGCTGGCCCTTGTGCTTTGCGCCATAACCTGCTGCGCTATCGCCCAGCCCCCGTCATTACTTTTTTTAAAAACCAACTTTAGAGTGAATTTGACTTAATGCATTTAGGGAAACTAACAGCATTATGTTTATTGTTCCAAAATTTATACTTGGGCAAGGAGACACAGTTATTTTGTGAAAGCTTATCCTTTGAAATGCCCTGTCTTTAAGATACACGCTATCTCCTTTGCTATTCATCTTAGAATGTTGATCTGGAACTTGTTTTGTGGAAATGATAGAGATGGTCATCCGGGGTTGGTGAAATAGTTCGCTTGGATAGTGCTCTGCTTTGCCATGTACACAGCCCAGGTTGAGCCTGGCCAACAGCACATTGAAGGAAGCTTCAGTGCTGTGGTCTCTTTTTCTTTCTGCCTGTCTCTATCTTTAAAAAAAAAGGGGGGGGGTTAGGCGGGGGCACAGCGGGTTAAGCGCACGTGCCGCAAAGTGCAAGGACTCTGTAAGGATCCCGGTTGAAGCCCCCAGCTCCCCACCTGCAGGGGAGTTGCTTCACAGGCGGTGAAGCAGGTCTGCAGGTGTCTATCTTTCTCTCCCCCTCTGCCTTCCCCTCCTCTCTCCATTTCTCTCTGTCCTATCCAACAACAATGGCATCAAGAACAACAATAATAACTACAACAATAAAACAACAAGGGACACAAAGGGGAAAATAAATAAATATAAAAAAAGATAAAGAAAAGAATGCATTTGTTAATATTTTCTTTTTTTAAAGACATCTTTATTATTTATTTATTTATTTTGCCAGCACACTGCTCAGATCTGGCTTATGGTGGTGCAGGGGATTGAACCTGGGCCTTTGAAGCCTCAGGCATGAGAGTTTCTTTGCATAACCATTATGCTGTCTACCCCTGCCTGTTAATATTTTCGTATCATTTTCATTCACTTAGTTATTATGTTCTCTGAAAGGCCACTGGTGTTTGAGTGTACATAATGTATGCTAAGACATTCCTATCTCTCTGGGTTTCAGATAAGGAGCGATGTGCTGAACTGAAGAAAGCCTTGTGTACTGCCCATGAGAAGTTCTGTTTCTGGCCAGACAGCCCGTCTCCAGGTACTTGCCACTCCCTTCCTGGTCACTGCATTTCTTTGTCAGAGGGTTAGTGTGGCAGTAAGCACCAGCGATTAAACCAGGGCCTCCTACCTGCAGAGCGTGTGCTGTGCCCCTGAGCTCTACCCCCTGCCCTCTGCATTTCTAATGTTTTTTCCTTGTGGTATCTTCCCCCCCCCCCCCCCAACCCCCAGCGGTGTTTTTCAAGGAAGTTTATACTCATTATACTTACTTAACTTTATGGAGTACATTCGATGGGACAGCAATTCAGCCATGCATATGTTACCCTGTTTAATCCTTCTAGGGATTCTAGAAAACAGATACTATCAACCAAAACATTTTTTTTATTATTAGTGACTAATGAAATTACAAAATCACAAGGATCCAAGAGGTGGCCTAACATGAGTCAGGCTCTGGGTTCAATTCCCAGCATTACACAGGAGCATTTGTTTTGTAGAAATTATAAAGATGGGAGTCAGGCGGTAGCGCAGCTGGTTAAGCGCAGGTGGCACAAAGTGCAAGGACTGGCGTAAGGATCCCGGTTTAAGCCCCCGGCTCCCCACCTGCAGGGGAGTCGCTTCACAAGCAGGTCTGCAGGTGTCTTATCTTTCTCTCCCCCTCTCTGTCTTCCCCTCCTCTCTCCATTTCTCTCTGTCCTATCCAACAACAGTGACATCAAGAACAACAACAATAATAACTACAACAATAAAACAACAAGGGCAATAAAAGGAAAAATAAATACATATTTAAAAAAAATTATAAAGATGGTCATCTGGGGTTGGTGAAATAGCTCCCTTGGACAGTGAACAGCACCAAGGGAACTCCCTGGCTGTGGAGTGATGCTTTCTCGTCTGCCAAGCCCCAGTGATAACCCTGGTGACAGTAACAAATAAAAAGTCATTGTGCTTCACACTGTGTGCACTTAACTGGGTGCACCAACATCCAGCTCTGTGCATATTTAATTTTTAGCAACAGCAGGATATTCCAAACCCAACTTGATTTTCCCAGTGCTGAGGTGGAATCACCAACTCTCCAAAGAGTTTGATCCTTGAAGATTAGAAATCAACATCTGGTTGCTGGCGATGCAATATGGGGTAGGGGAAGTGTTGTTACTGTATGGTGCTCCTGCTAATAGCATCACTGGAAAAGGATCTTTTTTTTTATTATTCCCTGTTGTTACCCTTGTTGCTCTATTGTTGTAGTTATTGTTGTTGTTGTTGTTGCATAGGACAGAGAGAAATGGAGAGAAGCGGGGAAGACAGAGAGGGGGAGAGAAAGATAGACACCTGCAGACCTGCTTCACCGCCTGTGAAGTGACTCCCCTCCAGGTGGGGAGCTGGGGGCTCGAACGGAGATCCTTATGCCAGTCCTTCCTCTTTGTGCCACCTGCGCTTAACCCACTGTGCTACCGCTGGACTCCCTTTTTTTTTGTCTTGTTTTGTTTTGTTTTTTAATAGTTATTAAAACATACCTGACATGAAATAGCACATATGTAGGTTTATAGTTTGATAAGTTTTGACATATTTATACACTTATGCATTACTGCTGCTAGGTTTCTACTTAACCTTATAAGTTTGTATTCATTTTCTAAATCTAAGGCTGCATATTATTATATCCTATTTTTCATAGGAGGTTTCATTGATCATTAAGAGTCTTAACAACACTGATACTCTTCTTTCTTGGGCCATTGATATATTACAGGGTTTATTACTTTAGATCACTTCAGTTTTCTAAGCTTGTTTCTCTGCACCTAGACTGACCCCTGAATCTCTAAATGCAAGTGATCTATAATATCATTTCCTCATTTAAAAAAAAGAAGAAGAAGAGTGGAGCAAAGCACAAGGACCGGCGTAAGGATCCCGGTTCAAACCCCCGGCTCCCCACCTGCAGGGGAGTCGCTTCACAGGCGGTAAAGCAGGTCTGCAGGTGTCTCTCTTTCTCTCCTCCCTCTCTGTCTTCCCCTCCTCTCTCCATTTCTCTGTCCTATCTAATAACAATGATATCAATAACAACAATAGTAATAACTACAACAACAGTAAAAAAAGAAGAAGATGATGGAAGGATGACAGAGGACCTAGTGGGGGTTGTATTGTTATATGGAAAACTGAGAAGTGTTATACATGTACAAACTATTGTATTTACTGTTGAATGTAAAACATTAATTCCCCAATAAAGAAATTTTAAAAAAAGAAGAAGAAAAAAGGGGGAGAAAAAAACAGGAGGTGGGCAGTAGCATGTATAATAGAACACGTTACTATATACAAGGACCCAGCTTTAAGCCCCTGCTCCCCACCTGCGGCGGGGGGTGGGAATGATGATTCACAAGTGGTGAAACAGGTGTGTCTCTTTCTCTCTCCCTCTCCTCCCATCAGCCCCCAATTTCTCTCTGTCTTACCAAATAATAAATAGAATAATATTGATGATAATAATAATAAATAGAAAGGAGAAAAAGGAGAGGTTAGGGAATGGCTACCTGGATCAGTGGATTCATAGTGGTAACACTGAGCCCCAGCAATAACCCTAGTGGAAATAAAAAATAAATAATTAAAAAGAGACAGCCTCTCAATATTTTCTTATCATACACATTAATAAAATCGTGGTCTAGACTCTCTACACTTTCTCCTTATTTTCTGCTATTGCCCTCCCAGGCAGACTGTTCTAGCCCTGTGAAACTAATTCCTCAAATGCATTTTCCTTTTGAAGTCATCCCATAGGACTCTGTTGTTGTTTTCAGCATCTCTTAATCTCTTTTTGAGATCTCTTACTTCTTCTTTAGTTGTCTCTAATTCATCTTCAATCTTGCTAATTCTGTCTTCAGCCTCATTGATTCTATTCTCTCTGCCCTCTACTGCTTTCTGGAGTTCATCTATTTTGTTGCCCTGCTCTGATACTGTTTGAGCTTGTTCAGCTAGTTGCCTTCTTAGCTCAGCAATTTCAGCTTTCAGCTCTCTAATAACCATGAGATTATTAGAATTTTCTTCCATATTCTCATTTGTTGTTCCTGCAGTTCTGATTACAATTTTTTCAAATTCTTTACTCACTCCTGTTATTATTTCCTTAGCTAATGTTTGGATGTTGAACTCGTTGTTTTGTGCTTCGCCCTCTGGAGGACTTTTAGCTGGACTCTTGTCCTGGTTCGAGTCTCCATTATTTTTTCTTGTTGTTTTAACCATTTTATATAAGTTAAGAGGTTTTTCAATCCCTGAGTTGGAGTTCAGTGGTGTAAAAGCCTTTTTTTTTTTCCCCTGTAGGCTATGGTAGCCTGAAGGCTTTTAAACTATCAATAGGCTTCTTGGCTTAATCAATGACACCTGACCAAGAGATAAAGCAGGGTGTGGCAGAGATAATCCAGTGGTTATGCAAAGAGACTTTCACAGCCCTTCAGCTATGCCACTGAGGTATAGGTCTTCTCCTGAGTTTCCCGGTTAGATCTCTGTGCCCTGGTGTCCCTCCCTGTTGCTGCTCCAGATTCTGAGGGTAGTAGCAATGGAGACTCAGAGTTGTACTTGGTGAGTCTCTGGGGAGTCCTTTCCTCCCTTCAGCTGTCCCCTTGTTGGTGGAGCAGACTGGAGGTGGTGTCTCCACTGACAAACTGTGGAACTGTTAGCAGTCACTTAATCTCTCCTTAGGCCCCTCTCTCCTCTCTGTCACCAGCCACGCGTGTTTGTACTCACGGGTGATTTACTGGGTTTCTGTGGTCATTCTAGTCCTGTCTTATTTTGGTCCGGGTGGTCTCCTTTGGTATTCCTAGTTGATCCCGGAGAGGAGAGGAGAGGAGAGGAGAGAAACTCAAATGCATTTTCCTTCGGCACTTTGCTTTTTATTTTGCATACTATTGTTGGTCTTTTAAATTCAGTTTGAATCATACTACTTCGGAAAAGTCTTTACTGAGGCTGATTTTTAGATATAATCATTAATCTTCCCGTTTACTTGTTCACAGATCGATTCGGAATGTTGCCATTGGATGAGCCGACTGTCCTTGTTAATGAATTCCTAGATCGTTTTCAGAGCCTTTGTCACTTGGACCTCCAACTTCCTTCTCTGAAGCCTGAGGACTTGAAAACTATGGTGTGTTTATTTTGGCCATTCCACAGCTGCTACCAATATTTCTACATGAGGCCTCTCAATCCCAAAAGGATGCAGGTTGAATGCAGAGACCTATTTGTCTCTCAGCCAACCTTTTTCAACCCTTAATAGAAAGGTCAGAGGTTAAGTATATGGGCTCTATTGAAACTTTAGGTGTGATTTTAAAAAATATTAGGGGGCCAGGCGGTAGCGCAACGGGTTAAGCACATGTGGTGCAATGTGCAAGGACCGGCACAAGGATCCTGGTTTGAGCCCCGCCTCCCCTCCCCACCTTTGGGGGGACCCGCCTTACACAAGCAGTGAAGCAGGTCTGCAGGTGTCTTGTCTTTCTGTCCCCCTCTCTGTCTTCCCCATCTCTCTCGATTTCTTTCTGTCCTATCCAACAGTAACGACAGCAATAAGAATAACAATAATAACAACAATAACAAGAGCAACAAAAAGAGAAAAATAGCCTCCAGGAGCACTGGATTCGTAGTGCAGGCACCGAGCCCCAGCAATAACCCTGGAGGCAAAAAAAAAATTCTTTATTATTGGGGGCCAGGTGGTGACACACCTGCTTAAGTGCACACACCCGAGTGCAAGGACCCGAGTTTGAGCCCCCGGTCCCCACCTGCAGAGAGGAAGCTTCACAAGTGGTGAATCAGGGCTGCAGGTGTCTCTGTCTCTCTTCCTCTCTATCATCCCCTTCCCTCTCAATTTCTGGCTGTCTCTATCCAATAAATAAAGACAATAGGAAAATTTTGTAAAGCTTTATTATCAGATAGAGAAATTGAGAGGGGTGGGAGAGATAGAGAGGAAAAGAGACAGAGAGAAACCTGAAGCCCTGCTTCATCACTTGTGAAGCTTTCCTCCTGCAGATGAGGAACCAAGGGCTTGAACCCAGATTTCTGCACACTGTACTGTACACAGCCAAGTACACCACTGCTGGCTCTTTCGATGTGGTCCTTTAAATGATACAAAATCAATTTTATTTTGATTTATTACCCAAACTATTTAGCAAAAAGTATTGAATGTGACTTCATTAGGATCAATTGCACATCATCCAAAGAAAGTATGAGAAACTATAAACTGATTTCTTCCTTTCAAATGGAAATTTTAATACAGCACCAAAGAATGACTTCAGAACTTCAGGCATTTGTGATACCACTGAACAGTCTTTCTGGTCCAATTTTGTATTCCTGTTTTTGTTTGTTTGTTTTTTTAGAGAGGGAGAGAGATAAACAGAAGAGAGAGGGCAGGCAGAGTGGTGGTCCACCAGGTTGAGTGCATTTATTACCAGTCATAAGGACCCAGGTTCAAGCCTCTGCTTCCCACCTGCAGTGTGTCCACTTCACGAACGGTGAAGCAGATCCATGGGTATCTATGTTTCTTTCTCTTTCTTTATCTTGTCCTGGCCTCTCAATTTCTCTTTGTCCTATCTAGTAAAAATTAAGAGAAAGAAAAAGGCCACCAGGAGCAGTGGATTTGTAGTGCTAACAGCAAGCCCCAGCAATAACCCTGGTTATTAACAAAAGAAAAAAAAGAAAGAAAGAAGAAAACAGATTAAGAGAGACACCACAGCACCATTCCACTGTCCATGAAAACCTCTTGCACTATCTGTGATGTTCCCATGTGGTGCCAGGACTCAAACCCAGAGCCTCATGAGTAGAAATGTTGAAATGATCTGGCCCATTTATACTCTGAAACTGAATACTTACTATCCCATTTCATCATTCTCTGGGTACTCAACATAGATCAACTTTATCATAGAAAATAGAAGTTGGGAGTCGGGCAGTGACACAGTGGGTTAAGCGCACGTGGCGCAAAGCTCAAGGACCCGCATAAGGATCCCAGTTTGAGCTGCAGGCTCCCCACCTGCAGGGGAGTCACTTCACAGGCGGTGAAGCAGGTCTGCAGGTGTCTGTCTTTCTCTCTCCCTCTCTGTCTTCCCCTCCTCTCTCCATTTCTCTCTGTCCTATCCAACAACAACCACATCAATAACCACAACAATGTTAAACAATAAGGGCAACAAAAGGGAAAATAAAATAAATATTTTTTTTAAATCTTAAAAAAAAAAAAAGAAAATAGAAGTTAGGGAGTCGGGCATTAGTGCAGAGGGTTAAGCTCATGGGGCGCGAAGTGCAAGGACCAGTGTAAGGATCCCAGTTTGAGCCCCCGGCTCCCCACCTGCAGGGGAGTCACTTCATAAACAGTGAAGCAGGTCTGCAGGTGTCTTATCTTTCTCTTCCCCTCTCTGTCTTCCCCTCCTCTCTCCATTTCTCTCTGTCCTATTCAACAATGACAACAACGATGACAACAACTACAACAATACAAAAAGGAAAAAAAAAACCCAACAACAAAAAAAAGTAAATAGAGGTTATGGGTAGGAGTAGATAGCATAACGGTTATGCAAAGAGACTCTCATGCCTGAGGCTCCAAAGTGCTAGGTTCAATCCCCTGTACTACCATCAACCAAAGCTGAGCAGTGCTCTGGTTTAAAAAAAAGAAAAGAGAATATAAGTTATTATTTTGCTTCTTCAGGTTGAAAAACTTGTAAATTTCAACACCAAACTGTTACCCTTTGATATCTGTTACAAATATCACCCTTTTCCTAGCCAAAGCATATGCTTTTTCACCCTGTCAATTTTTTTATTTTTAAACTAAAAGCAAAGATTGTGGTAAGCTCTGTTCTCTTGAAAAGTAAACTCATTGTCATGCCAAGACATAAACAGCGATCTGTTTTCATTACTTGAGTTTGAAGTTTACTTGTTTCAGGGGAGAAATCTGCAAGTGATAAATTGAAAACAAGTTTAGTGCCGAGAAAAGATTTGGCAATACAGGACACTTTGATGATCAGCTTTTAAAATCAGCAAATCGAAGGCAGTTCAGAAAGCTTCTGTGTAATACCTTAGCTCTGTCCTGGGAGTACAGTTCTTCTCTAATGAAGAGGATTGTCTTCATGCTTTGTCTCTCCTTATTTTTGCCATGTGCCATTTATGTTACACCATTATCATAACTTTTCATTCCATAATAGTTTTAAGTATTTTATCTCGGTTCATTTGCAGTGCTTAACAGAAGACAAGATCAGTCTTCTCCTACACCTGCTTGAAGATGAGCTTGATGGCCAAGGCGATGAGAAACAAACTACAACCAAACTAAGCTCAGATATCCAAGTCCACATCACTGCCTGTATTCTCTCTCTCTGCGGCTGGGCATGCAGGTGAGTCAGTAATTAACCTGGGCGGTGTGAACTGTCACAGAGTCACACGCCCATACACATCAGTGACTCAGAGCGTTGGAGATCCCATGGTGCTTGGTATGAGAGAGACCAAGCGTGAAAAAAGATGGAGGGGAGACATCAGGAATCAGTAATAAAATCAGAATTAGAACTCAACTCTGGTTTTAGCTCTTGAGCACACCTGCACTTTATTTCTTTTACTGTTGCTCCCCAATTGAGACTGGTATTCCCATGAAGCTCCTTTCTATTTTTTAGAAAGAAAGAAGAAACAGTTTAATTGATTAAAAAGTACCAAAGAGGGGGTCGGGCGGTGGCACAGTGGGTTAAGCGCATGTGGTGCAAAGCGCAAGGACCGGCGTAAGGATCCCGGTTCGAGCCCCCGGCTCCCTACCTGCAGGGGAGTCTCTTCACAGGCGGTGAAGCAGGTCTGCAGGTGTCTATCTTTCTCTCCCCCACTCTGTCTTCCCCTCCTCTCTCCATTTCTCTCTGTCCTATCCAATAACGAATAGCGTCAACAAGGGCAATAATAATAACCACAACGAGGCTACAACAACAAGGGCAACAAAAGGGGGAAAAAATGGCCTCCAGGAGCGGTGGATTCATGGTGCAGGCACCGAGCCCAGCAATAACCCTGAAGAAAAAAAAAAAAAAGTACCAAAGAAAATACCAATTGGAGCTTTCTGAGCCCCCTTGTGGGTCTTCCATTACAGCTACTACTCCTGGTCTCTGCTGCCTCTGAGACAGAAGACAGTCAGAACCATTCTTGATTTACTTTATTTTTTTAAAAAAATATTTTGTTTTATTTATTTTATTAAGTCTCCCCCCCTCCCCCCATCAGAGCACTGCTCAGCTCTGGCTTATGATGGTATAGGGGATAGAACCTGGGACTTTGGAGCTTCAGGCAATAGAGTCTGTTAACATAACTGTTATGCTATCTGTCCCTGCCCTTGACTTATCTTACATATGCTTTTTTTTTTGGGGGGGGGGTTAATATCTTGGATATTCACATTCTTTTGGATAATTTTAATTTTTTTTTTAATTTTAGTGTATATGGCAGAGAATAATTGAGAGGGGAGGGTAGAGGAGGAGATACTTACAGTACTGCTTCACCACTTATGAAGTTTCCCCTTGCAGGCAGATGGGGACTAGAACCTGGGTCTTTGTGTACTTTAACCAGTTTTGCCATGACCCAGCCCCTGGAATAATTTTCAGTTAAAAGGTATTTTAGGAGAAATTTATAAAGTAGTCATTTAAAGCAGTTTTGCCAAAGAGAACACACCAACAGCCAAATATATTCTCTCTCTCTTTAACTGAATAAAGACAGAAATTGAGTGACCCAGGAGGTGGTGAAATGAATAAAGCACTGGATTCTCAAGCAAGAGGTACCGAGTTCAGTCCCCAGCAGCACATGTACCAGAATGATATCTGGTTCTTTCTCTCTTTCCTCCTATCTTTCTCATTAATAAAATCTTAAAAAAAAAAAAAAAAAAAGAAATTGAGAGGGAAGGAAGAAAGAAAAATATACCTGCAGCACTACTTCACCACTTGTGAAACCCTCCCTGCAGGTGAGGAGCAGAAGCCTAAACCCAGGCCTTTGTGTGTTGTAAAATGTAGCCTCTACTGAGAGTGCCACTACCTGGCCTCACAAGATAGACTTTTTTTTTTTTCAAATCACTACCAGGGTTATCACTGGAGCTTGTTGCCTGCACACCATTTTTTCCTTTTTAAATTTTATTTATTTTTATTGAGGGGATTAATGATTTACAGTACATACAGATGTTGATACATGTGTAAAATGTCACAGTTTTCTGCAACACACTCTC
The DNA here is from genome assembly GCF_950295315.1 of Erinaceus europaeus. NCBI lineage: Eukaryota > Metazoa > Chordata > Mammalia > Eulipotyphla > Erinaceidae > Erinaceus > Erinaceus europaeus. The sequence continues at coordinate 38,262 of NW_026648255.1, read as the reverse complement.
ACCCCCAGGCTAGGTCCTCCTCCACCATCATTCACAAGGACCTAACCACCCCCCCCCCCACCTCTAGTCTTTTCCTTTGGTGCAATACACCACACTCAGTTCATTTCTGTTTTGTGCTTCCCCTTTCTGTTCTTATTTTTCAATTTTTATCCATGAGTGAGATCATCCCATATTCACCCTTTTCTCTATGGCATATCTCACTTGACATGATTCCTTCAAGATCCATCCAAGATGAAGTGAAGAAGTTGAAATTACCATTTTTAAAAGCTGAGGAGTAGTATTCCACTGTGTATATATACCACAACTTTCTCAGCCACTCATCTGTTGTTGGACACCTAGGTTGCTTCCAGGTTTTGACTATTACAAATTGTACTGCTATGAATATAAGTGAAAAGAGATCTTTTTTGGATGAGTGTGTTTAATTCCTTGGGATATATCCCCAAGATATATTGCCAGGTAATAGGGTGGGTTCATTTCTATCCTTCTGAGAGTTCTCCAGACTGCTCTCCACAGGGGTTGGACCTATTTACATTCCCATCAGCAGTGCAGGAGGGTTCCTTTGTCCCCACAAGCTCTCCAGCATTTGCTGCTGTTACCTTTTCTATGTATGACATTCTCACAGGAGTGAAATGGTATCTCATTGTTGTCTTTATTTGCATTTCTCTGACAAAGACTTGGAGCATTTTTTCATGTGTGTTGGCCTTTTGGATCTCTTCTGTGGTGAATATTCTGTTCATAACCTTTCCCCATTGGGTGGGGTCGACCATTTGTTTTTGTATTGCTGAGCTTGGGGAGCTCTTTATATATTTTGGTTGTTAGCCTTTTTGTCTGATATATGGCATGTAAAGATCTTCTCCCAGTCTGTGAGTCCCTTGTTTCTTTTGCTGTGCAGAAATTTATTTTATTTTATTTTTTTATATTTATTTATTCCCTTTTGTTGCCCTTGTTTTATTGTTGTAGATATTATTGATATCATTATTGTTGGATAGGAAAGAAAGAAATAGAGAGAGGAGGAGAAGACAGAGACGGGGAGAGAAAGATAGACACCTGCAGACCTGCGTCACCACTTGTGAAGCTACTTCTCTGCAGGTGGGGAGCCTGAGGCTCTAACCGGGATCCTTCCACCGATCATTGCGCTTTGCACCATGTGCGTTTAACCTGCTGCACTACTGCCCAACTCCCTGTGCAGAAACTTTTTTTTTTTTAATATTTTATTTTTAAGAGAGATTCAGAGAGAGAGAGACATACAGAAACACCAGAGCACTGCTCAGCTCTGGCTTATGGTGGTGCGGGGGATTGAACCTGGGATTTAGGAGCCTCAGGCATGAGAGTCTGTTTGCATAACCATCATCCTATCTCCCCACCCCAGAAACTTTTCAATTTGATATAGTCTCATTGGTTTATTTTTGTCTTTGTCTTCCTTGCAATTGGCCTTGTGTGTCATTGAAGATGCATGTAAAATTTCGATGGAAAAGAGTTCTTCTGCCAGTATTTTCCTCTAAATTAGTTGGTAGTTTCTAGTCTAACATCCAAGCCCTTGATCTCTTTGGAGTTTACTTTTGTGTGTGGTAAAATATGGTTGTTTGGTTTCATGCTTCTGCGTGTTTCAACCCAATTTTTCCAACAACATTAATTGAAGAGACTCTCCCTTCTCTATTTAATAGTTTGGATCCCCTTGTCCAAAATTAGATGTCCATAATTGTGGGGCTTTAAAATTTTTTTGTATTATTTGATAGGACAGAGAGAAATTGAGAGGGGAGGTGAGATAGAGAAGAGGAGAAGGAGCTGGGTGGTGGTGCACCTGGTTGAGCGCATGTATTGCAATGTGCAAGGACCCAGGTTCGAGCCCCTAGTCCCCACCTTGCAGGGGGAAAGCTTTGCGACTGTCGAAGCAGTGCTGCAGGTGTCTCTATCTCTCTCCCTCTCTACCACCCACTTCCCTCTTGATTTCTGGCTATCTCTATCCAATAAATAAAGATAATAATTTTTTTTTTTAATTAAAAGAAAAGAGGGGAAGAGAGAAACAGATGCCTGCAGCCCTGCTTCACTACTCATGAAGCTTCCCCGTCCACAGTGGGGAGTGGGAGCTCAAACATGAGTCCTTGGACGTGGTGACATGTGTACCCAACAGGGTGTGCCACTGTCTACTCCTCTCCCCCAAAATATCCTTATAGGAGATAAGAGATAGTTAACTTGGACTCCTGAGATCAGAGAACAGGGCCCTGAGCAGATGTGACTCCTGGCCCACTGGGCTGTGCCAGACATTCTTTGGATGAGACAGAGCATAGTCACAGATCCTTACACTTACTCCCTGAGAAACTGCGCTTTGAGAAAACTCATGTTCTTTTCGCTTCTTCCCCAGCTCTTCCTTAGAGCCCCTGCAACTCTCCTTGATAACATGTGCACAGTGTACGAGGAAGGTAGGGCTGTGGGGCTTCCAGCAGCTCGAGTCATCCATGACTGACCTGGATGCATCATTTGGCCTGACCAGCTCCCCCAGCTCAGGACCTGATGGGCGCTCAGAGCGCTTCCTTCTGGTGCCTGAGTCTCCTCGGAGGATGATGACGAGGAGCCAGGACACCACATTTTCCCCAGGCTTGGAGCAGGTATCGACTCCGTTGGCTTCATTGAGGTGGACTGTTTGAAAGTGTTGTGGATTGGTAGGCCAGGTGGTAGCGCAGCTGGTTAAGCGCACGTGGCGGTGAAGCAGGTCTGCAGGTGTCTGTCTATCTTTCTCTCCCCCCTCTGTCTTCCCTTCCCCTCTCGATTATTCTCTGTCCTATCCAACAACAATGAGGGCAATAACAACAACAATGATAAACAACAAGGGCAACAAAAGAGAAAAAATAGCCTCCAGGAGCAGTGGATTCATAGTGTAGGCACTGAGCCCCAGCAATAACCCTGGAGGCAAAAAAAAAGTGTTGTGGATGGAGAAGTTGGAGATGAACTTATGTGGGTAGGCTTCACCTCTGTCCACACTGATTAGAATACTGCATAGGGGTAGAGGTAGATAGCGTGATGGTTATGCAAATTGACCCTCATCCCTGAGGCTTCAAAGTCCTAGATTCAATCCCCTGCACCACCATAAGCCAGAGCTGAGCAGTACTTTGGTAAAAATAAAATTATCATCATCATCCTAAAATGATTATTAAAAACAAAAAAGACAAGTCCAAAATCAGTTTTTGCAACCCAGATCTTACCTGAACTGCTCTGCTCTACAATACAGAATTTAAAAAAAAAAAAGGGGGGGGGGGAGTCAGGCAATAGTGCAGTGGGTTAAGCGTAGGTGGAGCAAAGCGCAAGGATCGGCATAAGGATCCTGGTTCAGGCTCCCTGCTCCCCACCTTCAGGGGGCCCCACCTTACACAAACAGTGAAGCAGGTCTGCAGGTGTCTTTCTGACCTCCTCTCTGTCTTCCCCTCCTCTCTCTATTTCTCTCTGTCCTATCCAACAACAATGAATCAGTAACAACAACAATAACTAAAACAATAAAACAACAAGGGCAACAAAAGGGAATAAATAAATATTAAAAAAAAAAAATACCGGGAGTCGGGCGGTAGCGCAGCGGGTTAAGTGCACGTGGCGCAAAGCACAAGGACCGGCATAAGGATCCCAGTTCGAGCCCCTGGCTTCCCACCTGCAGGGGAGTCGCATCACAAGTGGTAAAGCAGGTCTGCAGGTGTCTTTCTCTCCCCTCTCTGTCTTCCCCTTCTCTCTTCATTTCTCTCTGTCCTATCCAACAAAGACATCAATAACAATAGTAACTACAGGGAGTCAGGCTGTAGCACAGAGGGTTAAGCGCAGGTGGTGCAAAGCACAAAGACCGGCATAAGGATCCCGGTTCGAACCCCGGCTCCCCACCTGCAGGGGAGTCGCTTCATAGGCAGTGAAGCAGGTCTGCAGGTGTCTGTCTTTCTCTCCTCCTCTCTGTCTTCCCCTCCTGTCTCCATTTCTCTCTGTCCTATCCAACAACAACAACAATAATAACTACAACAATAAAACAACAAGGGCAACAAAAGGGAATAAATAAATAAAATAAATATTAAAAAAAAACAATAGTAACTACAACAACAATGGAAACAATAAGGGCAACAAAAAGGAAATAAATAAATATTTTTTAAAATACCACTTAGTGTTTTCTTTTTCTTTTTTTACCCATTGCCACCAAGATTGTCACTGGGGCTCAGTGCCTGAATAAATTCACCATTCTTGGTGATCATTTCTTTCCCCGCCTTTTTTTATTAGATAAGACAGAATTTGAGAGGGAGAGGGAGACAGAAAGAGAAAGAGAGAAACACCTATAGACCTGCTTTACCATTCGTGAAGCTTTCCCCCTGCAAGTGGGGAGCAGGGGCTCAAACCCAGGACCTTGTGCATAATAATGTGTGTACTCAGCTGGTATGCCACTTCCCGGTCCCCATCACATATTGTGACAAAGCCACTCACCAAGTTGATTATTTTGTTTAGAAGCTCAATATTCTCTGAAGAGCTTAGTTCTGCAGGTAGCTGGGAAATCAAATCCTTACAGTGTAAACTAGAAAAGATTCAGGTTTTCTTTCTTTCTCTCTCTTTCTTTCTTTTTTTAATTGCCACCAGGGTTGCTGCTGGGACTCGGTGCTAGCACTACAAATCCACTGCTCCTGGCAGCCATTTTCTTCCTTTCCATTTTTTATTTGGTAGGACAGAGAGAAATTAGGGTGGGAGCAATAGACAGAGAGAGAGAGAGAGAAAAGATACCTACAGACCTGCTTCATGGTTTGTGAAGCTTTTCCCCTGCAGGTAGGGTAGCAGAGGCCTAAACCTCAGTCCTTGCACTTAACAGGGTACACCAACACCCTTTCCCCCAAAAGTACAGTTTTTACCTGCTTCTAGAAATGTTTCTCCGGCCCATAACCATTAGTATCATCTCCTCTTTCCCTAAGGCTGAAAGGAGCCCAGGCCCCATTGTCTCCCGATCTCGAAGCTGGGACTCTTCCAATCCACTGGACCGTCCTGACCCAGAGGCGGCCAGCCCCACCACCAGGAGCCGCCCAGTGACCCGAAGCATGGGAACAGGAGACACCACTGGCCTGGAAGTGCCATCCAGCCCCCTCCGGAAAGCCAAACGAGCTCGCCTCTGCTCCTCCAGCAGCTCGGTGAGTGAGTTCACCTTTACGTGTACAGCGCCCAATAGCTCACTGGGCCCTTGCTGTACGGCACAGAGCAGCGGGCCTGAGCCTTGCACTGGCATCCCATGGCTCCAAGTAGATCATGTGAATAGTACAAAGATAAGACAGGTGACCAAAGTGTGTGTGTGTGTGTGTGGGGGAGCAGCCAAGTGTTTTATCATTAGTTTCTTTGGAATAAATTGTAGAGAGGTAGTAATTATTTTCAGATACAGAATGGGGTAATAGCATAATCATTATGCAAAAACTCTTGCATGCCTGAGGCTCTAAAATCCCAGGTTCAACCCCCTCCACACACACACACCACCATAAACTAGAGCTGAGCACTAATCTGATAGAAACAATAATAATAATAATAATTTAATTAGATAAAATACTTCAGGCACACGGGACATCCGTGTTGTTAGGACAGAGTTGATGGGGTATAGTTTATTTTACATGAAGGGAGTGAGAGAATGTTAACACTGAGGGAAATATGTAGACAGAATTTAAAGAACAGTGTCAAGAGAGGTTGGTGGTTAGGAGATTCTGGGCTGAACAGCCCACAATAGCAGCATCTCTGTGACCTGACATAGCTTCTGCCCTTCATTAACAAGACCACCACCACCACCCCCAGGACACATCTTCCCGAAGCTTCTTTGATCCCACCTCTCAGCATAGAGACTGGTGTCCATGGGTGAACATCACAGTTGATGAAGAAAACAGGGAGAATGGTGGCAGCGAGGTGGAAGCCAGCCCCCCAGCGGAGCCAGGCTGGAAGCTGGTGCTGAACCTGCTCTTGGCCCACAGACAGTCCCATCAGCCAGCGGATACCAACTCCTTGGTGAGATAAGCTGGGGAGCAGGGGGTGCGCTCGTGCTTGTGTGCATGTGTCTGTGCGTGCTTGTGTGCGTCTGTGCGTGCATGCATCTGCGTTCTCGTGTGTGTGCATGCTGGAGTGTGTGCATGCTCGTGTGTGCGTGTGTGTGTGTGTGTGTGTGTGCGCGCGCACGCGTGTGTGTGCGCGTGCTCACAGGGTGAGGATGGCCCTGTGCTACTCACAGGGTGAGGATGGTGCTGTGACCAGCATCCCTGTCTACCCTCAGGTTTTTCTAAGTCAGGTTTCATCCTAGAGTCCAGGCAAGGGACCAGTGCACCTTCCTGACATTTACCATGTGGTATTCCATCAGATTCTAGTAAAGCCTTGGCCTTCTCAACCAAAATGCCTCAAAGAGGAAAAGAGGTACAGACACAGAAGTAGATGAGCTGTCTGCTCTCTAGAGCGCTGACATCCAGACAACAGTTTCATTCCTCACTTTGTGCACACACTGCCTCGCTCTGTTCCACAGCCCCAGAATGAGCCCAGCTTCATGCACCAGATCTTGGCTAGTCATCACTGAAGTGATGGCCGATGGTTAAACACATAGTTAAGAGCACATTTCTGACAAAATGTGTAAAAGCCAGTCATCAAGCGTTTGTTCTCTGAAGGAAGGAAGTGATGGGATGGGCACTAGGGAGTCATATGCACTGGGTTCCCTTTCTGGTGCTGACTTATTCCCAGATTTGCCCTGTGGCTTCCCTGGTGAATGAAATAATTTCTGGCTTCTGTTCTTTTCAGTGACAAAGCAAAAGAAAAAGAAAAGCTTCAGGATTCCACTACTGGGAATTATGGTGATGCCAAAAGCCCATGAATAAACCTTTGTAACCTTATGTAAATGAAGGTTTATTCCAAGGTGTTATTTTTTCTTTTAAAGAAAAATAACTTCATTTTTCCTATTTGAAATATAGAAAGAGTCAAGGAAATGGCATTAGTTACGCAAAAAGACTTATATGCCCAAAACTTCAAAGTCCCAGAATCAACTTCCAGCACCACTATAAGCCATTGCTAATCAGTACTCTGGTAAGAAAGAGAGAAAGAGTGGTCCGGGAGGTGGTGCAGTGGATAAAGCATTGGATTCTCAGCCCTGAGGTCCTGAGTTCAATCCTTGGCAGCACATGTACCAGAGTGATGTCTCTGGTTCATTCTCTCTCTCTGCCTGTCTTTCTCATGAATAAGTAAATAAATTATTGAAAAGAGAAAAAAAAGAAAGAAAGAAAGAAAGAAAGGAAACAGAAGAAAAGAAAAGAAGGGAATCGGGTGGTAGCGCAGCGGGTTATGCGCAGGTGGCACAAAGCACAAGGACCAGCTTAAGGATCCTGGTTCGAGCCCCTGGCCCCCCACCTGCAGGGAAGTCGCTTCACAAGCAGTGAAGCAGGTCTGCAGGTGTCTATCTTTCTCTCCCCCTCTGTCTTCTCCTCCTCTCTCCATTTCTCTCTGTCCTATCCAACAATGACATTAATAATAACTACAACAATAAAACAAGGGCAACAAAAGGGGATAAATAAGTAAATAAATATTAAAAAAAAAAAAAAGGAAAGACAAGAAGAAAAAAAAAACATGGTCTAGGAGGTAGTGCAGTCGATAAAGCATTGGATTCTCAAGCATGAGGTCCCGAGTTCAATCCCCGGCAGCACATGAACCAGAGTAATGTCTGGTTCTTTCTCTCTCCTCCAATCTTTATTAATAAATAAATAAATTCTTAAAAAGAACCAATGGGAAATATAGGAAGATATCTGAGGGGCCAGGTGGTGGCACACCTGGTTGAGCGCACACATTACAATGTGCAGGGACCCAGGTTGATGCCCCCAGTCCCCACCTGCAGAGAGGAAACTTCACAAGTGGTAAAGCGGTGCTGCAAGTGTCTCTCTGTCTCTTCCTCTCTCACCCTCTTAATCTCTCCCACCCCTCCCAATTTCTCTCTGTCTCTCCAAAATAAATAAACTGCATAGAGATTTAAGAAGAAGGTATCTGAAGTCAAAGATTTCACCACTTGTCAAACTGAAGAGATTGGATTTATCTTTGCCCATAAATTCTCTCTGCCTAGATCCTGAAATAGTGTACTGGCAAGATTCAATATTTACTGCTTGTCCTTTGTCACTGTCATACTAACAAGGTGATCTCATAATTGGCCCTGCATCCAGGATTTTTAAAAAAATATTTATTTATTCCCTTTTGTTGCCCTTGTTGTAGTTATTATTGTTGTTGTTGTTGATGTCATTGTTGTTGGATAGGACAGAGAGAAACAGAGAGAGGAGGGGAAGACGGAGGGAGGGGAGACACCTGCAGACATGCTTAACCGCCTGTGAACAACCCCCTACAAGTGGGGAGCTGGGGGCTCGAACCGGGATCCTTGTGCTTTGTGCTTTGCGCCACCTGCGCTTAACCTGCTGTGCTACCGCCCGACTCCCACGTCCAGGATTTTAAAAAATCTTTATTGGATAAGAGATAGCCAGAAATTGAGAGGGAAGGGAGAGCTAGAGACAGAGATAGACAGAAAGACACCTGCAGCCCCGCTTTACCACTTGTAAAGCTTTCCCCCTGCCAGTGGGGACCTTGCACATTGTAACATGTGCACTCAATCAGGTGCGCCACCACCATGACATCTCGTTACGTACTTTTTTTTTTTTTTAATGTTTATTTTCTCTCTCTCTCTTTCCTTCTCTTAATGAGAAAGTGTATGTGTGTGTGTTTGAGAGAGAGAGGGAGAGACAGAGACGAAAGCATCACTGTCCATATTCAATGCCAAGGGTCAAACCTGGGGCCTCAGATTTGCAAAGCATGCACTGTGCTGGCGGCCCCAGCTCCCTAACCACAGTAGCTAGCCTTTTAGCTTTTCTACAAGTGCTCTAGTTGGAAATACAAAATTTACAAAGGCTGTGGTAGAGGAACTTGATGTCAGAAAAAAAAAAAAAAAAAACATTGATGCTGTTTTTTTCCACTTAAGTTTCTTTCAACTTTGTCATTACATTTTAACTGAATTCCCCTTAGTCATCAGTAAGAGCTCAAACTTTTCCTCCGTGGGACTTACTATCATTGTTTAACATGGCCAGAACCTCACACAGGCATGATTTCTCCACCCCCGGGTTAATTTTTCCCCTCTAAGGGGTTGGGGAGGGCGGGGAGAGAATGAGAACCCAGGTCTATGTGCACTGTCTTGTTTGCACTTAGCTGTGTGTGCCACCACCTGTTCCCTTCACAGTGACTCTTAGAGAACCAAGTGTTTAATTTAATGAGAACTTTTATCTTTTAATGATTTGCATTATTTCTCAAAAAGCTTGCATCACTTTTTAGGCATGAGCAAAGGCTGTGGGATTCTTCCTGCTCGAGCTACTGGCTCAGTTATTCAACTAAGAATACCAGGCTCACAGTTTAAACTCTTCATGTGTCATTTAACTTAGTTATATAGCTGGCCTTGTACTGTACTTTTTTAGTAGAGGGAGTAGAGAGGGAGAGGAAAAATATGCAGATCTACTTAAAAATTCATGAGGTTTTCTCCTTTGTAGATGGGGACTGGGGGCTTGAACCTGGGTCCTTGAGCACCATCTGAGTCCTCAGATTTGTACAGTTGCCTTCACATAGGCATCATGTAAATGTGAATCCCTGAATGTAAGAAATAGTTAAAATAGTTAAGATAGCAGTTATAATTTAGGAATCATGATTAGGAATCATGAGTGTGTTGGCAGTGGTTTGACAGTAGAGCAGAGGGTTTTTTGGGTGTAGAGCTCAGGGATAGAACATTTCACTTCCTGGACTTTGTGATTTTTAGTCTGGCTTTAGGTGCATATTAAGTCTAGATTGCACAGTATAAAGTTGACTTGTTTTACTCAGTCCTAGCGCTCTCTACATGATGGATGACAGGAGAAATTTACAGGCCAAGCCTGCAAGCTTATCCACCTCCTATCTCTATAGGAGATTTTTTTTTTCAACCAGAACACTGTTCAGTTCTGGCTTATGGTGGTGTGGGGGATTGAACCTGGGATATTGGAGTCTCAGGCATGAGAGTGTGTTTGCATGACCATTATGCTATCTACCCTCCACCCCTCTGTAGAAGAATTTTATTTCTAACAATCTTTCCCATCCAGAACCTGTCTGAAAAATCAAGGAAGGTATTCCGAATATTCCGGCAGTGGGAATCTCTGTGCTCATCCTGAAGATCTCCAGTCCTTCCTGCTGAGAAGTGGAACATGCAACTCCGTAAAAACAAAGTGTTAGGTCTCCTTTTGGTCAGCTTTCCTCTGTTCTGGCTTAATTCTAGAGAGTCCCTACTGTGTAGTAACAATGAGTGTCCAGAATTGGTTACAGGAACCCAAGGACAGGGAAGAGCCAGTAAGCCTGGCTGTGTTACCAGAGCTGGGGGCTGTGACATAGATGCCAAGGACTCGAGCACTTGCAATGTCATGAGCACAGGGCGGTATCTCACCACTTACATCCAAGAAATATAACAGCGTGTATTAATGAAATGTTTGTTAAGATTCTTAACTGCTCAGACTGTTTTCTTTTCTATCCACTGGGCTGATCTAAAGGCGGCTTCAGTGGCATTGTCAACAAAGTTTGAATATTCGGCCTACTAAAAACGTATGTGTGATTCTGTTGTCAAGAGGAGGTGCTCCCAGGAGTCGGGCGGTAGCGCAGCGGGTTAAGCACAGGTGGTGCAAAGCACAAGGACCGGTGTAAGGATCTCGGTTCAAGCCCTCAGCTCCCCACCTGCAGGAGAGTCGCTTCACAAGCGGTGAAGCAGGTCTGCAGGTGTCTGTCTTTCTCTCCCCCTCTCTGTTTTCCCCTCCTCTCTCCATTTCTCTCTATCCTATCTAACAACGATGACATCAATAACAGCAATAATAACTACAACAACAATAAAAAACAAGGGCAACAAAAGGGAAAATAAAAGAAAATAACCATTAAAAAACAAAAAAGGAGGTGCTCCCAAGCCAAAGGCAAAATGATTTTCATTCTGTCACCAGGAGATCTCTCCTAATGTATTGCAGTGTAATGTATTGTAGTGTCAAGCGAATCATTCTTTCTCCCCTTTGATGATGGCGGGATAAGAGACTATTAAAACTACAAACAGGAAGAAAGGTTCTTCAGAAGAGACTCCTCTCTGTGAACCTTCTAGCTTAGAATTCCCTAGTTGGGGCTCCCCAACACTATTGTCCTGCTGATGTGAGTATCCATCTGCATAGTAAAGAAGCCTGGGGGCTGGGCTTAGCACAGCAGGTTAAACACACATGGTGCAAAGCACAAGGACCCATGCAAGGATCCCAGTTTGAGCCCCTGGCTCCCTATCTGCAGGGGGATCGATTCACAAGTGGTAAAGCAGGTGTGCAAGTGTTTATCTTTCTCTCCCCCTCTCTATCTTCCCCTCCTCTCTCAGTTTCTCTCTAGCCTATCCAATAAAACAACAGGAGCAGTGGATTTGTAGTGCCAATACCAAGCCCTAGCGATAACCCTGGAGGCAAAAGAAAAGAATAAAAGAAAGAAAGTGTTGCTTCAGGGATATTGGTATTGCACATGTACAAGACCTTAGCATTAAAAAAAAAAAAAAGGGAAGTGAAAGCATGACTGTAGGCAATAAAAATGAGCAAAAAATATATAGGAATATAGATGTACAGAGTCAACTATATCTGTGACATTGGGAGAACTGTTGCAGTTTCCACTGGAGGGCTATGGAGACATAGAACTCTGGTGGTGGGAATGGCTTGGAACTATACCCCTCATTGGCAAGGCCATAGGATAAGAGGGGTACAGTTCCACACAATTCCCACCACCAGAACTCCGTATCCCATCCTCTCCCTTGAGAGCTTTCCTATTCTTTATCCCTCTGGGAATGTGGACCCAGGATCATTGTGGAAAGTCTGGCTTCTGTAATTGCTTCCCTGCCGAAAATGGGCATTGACAGGTGGATCCATAATCCCAGTCTGTCTCTCTCTTTCCCTAGTGGGGTGGGGCTCTGGGGAGGTGGGTCTCCAGGACACATTGGCGGGGTCGCCTGCCCAGGAAAGTCAGGTTGGCATCATGGTATCATCTGGAACCTGGTGACTGAAAAAGAGTTAAGATATAAAGCAAAACAAATTGTTGACTGATCATGAACCGAAAGGCAAGAATATTGTAGATGAAGATTTGGGGTCTCCATTTTGAAAAAAGCTGTAGGTCTATTTTAGGTATATTCCAAGGGGCCATGACTAGTTTTTGCCTGAGCCTGATAACTGATATGCAAGTGGACCCAAGTTATTGTCTGGGGAGATGGTGTCATAGTTGGGAAAAGGACTAGAAAGCTGGATCAGGGAAGAGAGTAGCTCCCAAATATGGGAAAAGTATAAATATTGACTGTAAACCCCATCAATTTGATCTGGGGCCCATATTCAGTTTAGGAGCCTATGTAACCCCTGCATCCCTGTAGATCTGAGCTGGAATTCTGTGGTCATGGCTAGGAACATTCCAGGCTGCACTAATTCAGGACCCATCTTCCTCGGGTGATAGGTAGAGTATGTTATCCAACCTCTCTTCAGAGAATGGACCAGTCCCTACTGTTGTTGATCCACATTGAAGACAAGGTCCTATAGGGGCCCACAAAAGGATCCATTATGTTGTTCCTGATGGAGATGACCAGTGACCGTGGAGAGAGGGTCTGTTAGAGGTCTAGGCCCATCATGTCTGTGTGGGAATCCCAGGACTCCATGACTAGGGCCCCAGTTGATGGGGTGGCCCAGCAGTGACTGAAGAGTCATCATTAGGGAGTCAGGTGGTAGCACAGCGGGTTAGGTGCAGGTGGCGCAAAGCGCAAGGACCTGTGTAAGGATCCCGGTTCAATCCTCCGGCTCCCCACCTGCAGGGGAGTCGCTTCACAAGCAGTGAAACAGGTCTTTGGGTGTCTTTCTCTCCCCCTCTCTGTCTTTCCCTCCTCTCTCCATTTCTGTCTGTCCTATCCAACAATGACAACATCAATAACAACAACAATAAAAAAAAACAAGGGCAACAAAAAAGGAATAACAAAAAAAAGTCATCATTAAAGTATGTCAGTCTCTTGCCCTTATTCAGCTTTTGTAGTCCTTACTTTGTCTAACAAGGTTAGCTTTGGAGTGATTGAGGGACGTGTAATAGGTGAGGGAGGGTATCTAGGTCTAAGTAGAAACTATAGGTACTTTATGGTGTCTTTTTAGGTCTTCCTAGGACTGGAAGAAATCTGGGCTTTATAGAGAAAGGGGACGGTTTCTGCTGTCTTAGGGTTTACGAAGGCAGTAGATGGGGGCTGGATGGGTTAAGCACACATGGCTTAAAGCACAAGGACCTGCGTAAGGATCCTGGTTCAAGCTCCCAGCTCCCCACCTGCAGGGGGGTCGCTTTGCAAGTGGGGATGCAGGTGTCTATCTTTCTCTCCTCCTCTCTGTCTTCCCATACCCTCTCGATTTCTCTCTGTCCTAACCAGCAACAACAGCTATAACCACAACAAGGACAACAAAATGGGGAAAATGGCCTCCAGGAGCAGTGGATTCATAGTGCTGGCACCAAACCCCAGTGAGAACTCTGGAGAGAAAAAAAAAGAAAAAGGCAGTAGATGGTTATTGCTATAACCAAATTATTTCACAATTGGTTTAACTTTGAAAATCCCATTGTTAGGATTTGCTGTAGCATACAAGACCTCACCATAATTTAGGTTCTTTGATATTATTTGTATACGACTGTATACTATGAAGTAACGCCACCAGTTGCTTCCGTTCTCCCTGGTCTTAGGTTTTAGGAGATTTAATATTTCAAAGAATAAGTCATTATTAGAAATGTATTAACAGTTTGAGCCCACTGTTAAAATTCAATCTAATTACCAATTTGAAGACTTAAGTGCTTAGATTGAACGAATATATACCCAGAGCTATGGTCTGTGCATCAAAAAGTTTCTGAGACATTTGAACCATTCTTCCCCCTCATATTTATTAAATAGTGATTTGTGAGACTATAAATTAATAGGAGTATATATTAACACCATTCCCACCACCAAAGGTATATATTAACACACCCCCACCCCGTGAAATTGAATATCTACTTTCATCATCCACCCAGAGATTTTTACTTTGGTGCCCTACTCCATTTATGAATATTTTTATTATCTTCATTTATTGGATAGACAGCCAGAAATCGAGAGGGAAGGGGGTGGCAGAGAGAGACAGACACCTGAAACACTGCTTCACCACTTGAACTCAGCCTCTGGTGGTGCATATTAAGGGGCTTTCCCCCTGCAGGTGGGGACTGGGGCCTCAAACCCAGGTCCTTGCACATTGTAACACTGGCATGCAACCAGATGCACCACCACCTGGCTCATTATTTTATAATTTTGTAAATTAGTAATTAAAAAATCTTTGTTTAAGTCATCTTGGATCTGTGAAGCCCCTGAGTGCCTAAATATGTATTCACATCTCCCTCTCTCTCTCTTCTGATGGAACCCAAGCCTCATACATGAGCATGCGCTCTACCACTTAGCTACAGCCTAGCCACTTTGGCCAGTATTCACATTTCTTGAAAGTAGACAAAACACAAGTTTTTTATTTATTTATTTATTTTTAATATTTATTTCCTTTTGTTGCCCTTGTTATTTTATTGTTATAGTGATTTTTGTTGTTGTTGTTATTGATGTCGTTGTTGTTGGATAGGACAGAGAGAAATGGAGAGAGGAGGGGAAGACAGAGAAGGGGAGAAAGATAGACACCTGCAGACCTACTTCACCACATGTGAAGCGACGCCCCTGCAGGTGGGGAGCCGGGGGCTCTAACCAGGATCCTTCGCTGGTCTTTGCACTTTGCTACCACCTGACTCCCTGTTTTTTTTTCTGTTTTGTTTTTGTTTTTTAAGATTTTATTTATTTATTCTTGAGAAAGATAGGAGGAGAGAGAGAAAGAACCAGACATCACTCTGGCACATGTGCTGCCGGGGACCAAACCCAGGACCTCATGCTTGAAAGTCTGATGCTTTATCCACTGCGCCACCTCCCGGACCACCATCACAGGTTTTTATTTGCTTTTATATTCTTTCAGTCATAAGTAAAAACAGGTTGGGATAAACCTGGGATAATTCAAGAAACGTTAAGTGGCTTCCATATGTGAGGCCCTCACGTAACACAAGGATGTATGGCTACCTGGTTTGGACTCCCAAGTTTACCAGCCAAGCTGGGAGACACATTTTTACACAAATGTTGCAGAAGACATAGAATGCCACATACCCCTGCTTCACCGCCTGTGAAGTGACTCCCCTGCAGGTGGGGAGCCTGGGGCTGGAACCCGGATCCTTATGGCTGTCAGTGCACTTTCCGCCAGGTGCGCTTAACCCACTGCGCCACCGCCCTGCTCCCAACTCTTACCTCTTGTTGGGAGCAGGGGAGTTACTTCACAGGCGGTGAAGCAGCTCTTTCTCTCCCCCTCTCTGTCTTCCCCTCCCCTCTCCATTTCTCTGTCTTATCCAACAACAACAATAACAGTAATGACTACAACACACCAAGGGCAACAAAAGAGAATAAATATTTTTTAAAAAAGGGGAGTCTAGTGTTAGCGCAGCAGGTTAAGTGCAAGTGGCGCAAAGCACAAGGACCGGCATAAGGATCCCGGTTTGAGCCCTCGGCTCCCCACCTGCAGGGGAGTCGCTTCACAGGCGGTGAAGCAGGTCTGCAGGTGTCTGTCTTTCTCTCCCCCTCTCTGTCTTCCCCTCCTCTCTCCATTTCTCTCTGTCCTATCCAACAACAACGACATCAATCATAACTACAACAATAAAACAACAAGGGCAACAAAAGGGAATAAAAAATAATTTCCAAAAAAAAAAAAAAAAAGAGTTCTCAGGTATGGAGCAGTAGAAACTTTCAAGAAAGCAGTATATATGAATGGACCTTAAAGGTGAGTGGAAAAACCTTTCAGCTGGAGCAGTCATCTTCCAGTACGTCACCAAAAATGACAAACACAAAGGGAAAGAGGGAAGGAGCCTTTGAGAAAACATGGAGTTAATTCCTTTGGCCACATACAGGAGGATCTATAAGGAAAGTGGTATTATAGACTTAAAGGGGGTGGGGACTGTTCAAAAAGGAATGCCCCACAAAAGTTACTGTGGGGAAACAGGAAGAGTCTGTAGTGTTACCCAGCATGCTATTGGCCTTGTTGTAAACAAGTAAAGGGCAAGATTCTTGCCAAGAGAATGTTGGCATTGAGCGTATTAAGCACTCTAAGAGCAGAGACAGCTTCTTGAAATGTGTGAAGGAAAATGATCAGAAAGGAGAGAGAGAAAAAAAAAGAAGCCAAAGAGAAGGGTACTTGGATTTAACTGAATCTGCTTCACCTAGAGCAACACACTTTGAGAGAACCAGTGAGAAGGAACCAGAACTGCCGAAACCCATTTCATGGCTTGGTCAACATAAAAAATGTAATAAAATATCTGGAATATATATATATAGAAAAGATGAGTGGGAGAACAGGGATTATGTTAGTCTTGCTAATAATCTCAACACTTAAAACAGTGCCTTCTGCCCTGGGATTTAACATTGTGGATAAAGCATTGAACTTGCAAGCATGAGGTCCCAAGTTCAATCCCCAGCATCACAAAGGTCAAAGTGATACCCTGATATTCACTCATTAATATCTTTTTTAATGAGGTAGTGCCTGGCACATGGTAGACAATTTGAAAGGTTGCTGAAGGAACATTTTAAGTAAATGAGCAGAATTTCACGGGCTTCAGAAAGAGTTAGGACTGTCTATGGCTCTAAGGTTTAGGTTGAGGGGCAGAAGAGAAAGGATGAACAGAATTCAGGCCAGACTGGAGCTTGTGTGTTCTACTGAAGAGTTTGACCTTGAACCTGTGATCAAAGGGAAGCTGGGGAAGAATGTTTGAGCAGGGAAGTGTTATATACTTTTAATTGTTTTATTTTAATGAGAGACACAGAGTGACCAGAACACTGCTTGACTCTGGTTTATCGTGGGGCTGGGGATTGAACCTGGGAGCTCAGAGACCCAGGCAGGAACGTCTTTTGCATGACCATTATGCTGTCTCTCCAGCCTGGGAAGGGTTATTTGTATCCAGGAAGATGATTCTAGTATTTGTGTACAGCTGGCATTAAGAGAGAAAGGAATTTGAATGAAGTCTTACAATGATTTGAGAAAAATGTCAGCAATGATTTCATGACCTGTTTGGGTTTAAGGAAAGGGGAGTGCAGAGGGAATTAGGGATGATCTTAAGGTTTGGGGACTGACTGGCCAAGACAGAAAAGTCAAAAAAAATTATTATTTTTTTAATATTTATTCCCTTTCACCCTTGTTTTTTTATTGTAGTTATTATTATTATTGTTATTGATGTCGTCATTGCTGGATAGGATAGAGAGAAATGGAGAGAGAGGGGGAGAGAAAGATAGACACCTGCAGACATGCTTCACCGCCAGTGAAGCGACTCCCCTGCAGGTGGGGAGCCAGGGGCTTGAATCAGGATCCTTATGCGGGACCTTGCACTTTGCGCCACGTGTGCTTAACCCGCTGCACTACTGCCCGACTCCCAAAATTATTTTTTAATTGCTTCCAGAGTTATCTCTGGGGCTCAGTGCCTGCACAATGAATCCAACACTCCCATTAACTGGGTTTTTTTTTTTTTTTATCTTTCTTTTGTTTGATAGGACAGAGAGAAATTGAGAGTGGAGGAAGAGAGAGAAAGAGAGATACCTGCAGCCCAGACCTGTTTCACCACTTGTGAAGCGACTCCCCTGCAGATAGGGAGCCGGGGACTCAAACTGGCATTCTCACACCGGTCCTTGCATTTTGTACCATGCATGCTTAACCCATTCTGCTACAGCCCGGCCCCTAAAAAATTTTTTTTATGTATTTATTCATAAGCAACAGAGAAAGAGAGATGGGAGAGAGAGAGAGAGGGAGGGAGAGAGAGAGAGAGATCCACAGCACCACTCTGTCAAATGCATTATCTGGGATTGAACTCAGGACCTTGTGTCTGGAGCCCGCGTGCTTTTTATCCACCACCTCCTGGGCCGAGACAGCTTTATTTTTATTTAATTTATTTATTTGTACTGGGGGGATTGATGGTTTACACTCAACAATAAAATACAGTAACAAAAAAGTAAAATACAATAATTTACATATAACATTTCTCAGTTTTCCACATGATAATTCAACCCCCTGGCCCTCGAGGTCCTCTGTTCCAGGACCTGGACAGCCCCCACCCCGAGTCTTTTACTTTGGTGCAATACACCAAATCCAGTCCAAGTTCTGCTTTGTGTTTTCTTATTTTTCAACTTCTTTTTTAAATTTAAATTTAATTTTTAAAAAAAATTTTGCCTTCAGAGTTATCACTGGAACTCAGTGCCTTCACTGTGGATCCACTGCTCCTGGAGGCCATTTTTTCCCATTTTTTTGTTGTCCTTGTTATGCCCTTATTGTAGTTTTTATTGTTGTTGGATAGGACAGAAAAATTGAGAGAGGAGGGGAAGACAGAGAAGAGAAAGAAGACACCTGCAGACCTGCTTCAGTTTCTTTTTTATTATTATTTATTATTGGTGATTTAATAATGATTGACAAGATTGTGGAGTAAGAGGGGTACAATTCACACAGTTCCTACCACCTGCGTGCCATATCCCACCCCCTACATTGAAAGGTTCCCTATTCTTTATCCCTCTGGGAGTATGGACCAAAGATCTCTAAGGGGTGCAGAAGGTTAAAGGTCTGGTTTCTGTAATTTCTTCTCCGCTGGATATGGGCATTTTGGCAGGTCGATTCATAGCTTAGCCAAGACAGCTTTATTTTTAACATTTTGCACTCAATTATATGTAAAAATACGAGTCTGTAAAATGGCCTTCTAGAGATCAGGAGACAAGGATTCAGTGTAATAAAGCCAAGGGTTGTTGTCTCAAATGCTCAGAGTCTGTAGACGTTTGTAGAGTGATGCTATCAAGCTTAGCATCTCTCACAGGGATCTTAGTGTCAGCCATTTGAACTCTCTTCCTGAGGGTCTGAGTCTTTCTGCTGGAGTTTCTGATAAATTTACTGCTAGGCTGGATTGAATTGACTTTCAGACAATGATGGATGTTCTCAGAGGGGGTGATGATGGTTCATTTTTTAAGTTAAATTATTGGTTGGATTGAGATAGAGAGAAATTGAGAGGGAAGGTGAAAATAAAGACAGCGGAGGTGAGGGGTGGAAAGAGAAAGAGAGACTTGCGTCACTGCTTCCCTGCTTGCAAAGCTTCCTCCCTGCAGTTGGGGACTAGGGGCTTGACCCCTGGTCCTGGTGCCTTGTGACACATGTGCTCAACTGAGTGTGAAACCACCTGGCCCCAGTGGCCCATTTTTTAAAAGATCTGTTTTTTTTTATTTCATTTTAATAGTTGTGATTGTAAGATTACAGGGTGTAGTTCCACACTGCAGCCACCACCGAGATCTATTTGTTAACATGAGAGAAGTCTGGACAGGGGGCAGGCAGTGGCCCAGTTCAAGCCCCACCCAGTCCCCACCTGCAGGGAGGAAGCTTCATGAGTAGTGAAGCAGGGCTGCAGGTGTCTCTCTTTCTCTCTCCTTCTCTATTTCCTCCTTCCCTCTCAATTTCTCTCTGTCTCTATTCAATAAATAATAAAATATCTTAGAGAGAGAGAGAGAGAGGAGGCTGGGAAAACAAAGAGTTCGCTGCTTTGCCATGTGGCTCAGGTCCGGCCCTCACAGCATTGAAGGTAGCTTCAGTGATGTGGCCTCTCTACCTCTAAGAGAAAACAATATATATATGAGAGAGAGAAACAACATTCTGGGACAGGTAATGATAGGGATCAAATTCAAGACCTCATGCTTTAAAGTCCAACACTCTAGCCACTGTACCACTTCTGGGCTACAGACAATGGGTTTTTAAAAAATATTTATTTATTTATTTATTTATTTTCCCTTCTGTTGCCCTTGTTTTTTATTGTTGTAGTTATTATTGTTGTTATTGATGTCATCGTTGTTGGATAGGACGGAGAGAAATGGAGGGGGAGGGGAAGACAGAGAGGGGGAGCGAAAGATGCCTGTAGACCTGCTTCACCGCCTCTGAAGCTACTCCCCTGCAGGTGGGGAGCTGGGGGCTCGAACGGGGATCCTTACGCCAGCCCTTGAGCTTTGCACCACGTGCACTTAACCGACTGTGCTACCACTGGACTCCCGACAATGGGTTGTTTTATGTCAGTATAACAGAGCTAAGAGTGTCCAGCTAAATGCTGAAACATTACCTCTGGATGTGCCTGTGAGGGTGTTTCTGGAAGAAATAGGCGTTTTGATGAGTCAAATAAGGAAAGAATATATATTCTCACCAATGCAAGTGGGCATCATGCACTTCACTAAGGACCTGAACAGAACTGGAAGGAGGTGGCACAGTGAATAAAAGCATTGGACTGTAAAGCATGAGGTCCCAAGTTCAATTCCTAGTACTGCATGTACCAGAGTGATGCTCTGGTTCTCTTTCCTCTTCTCTCTCTTTCATTAACAAATAAATCTTAAATAAATAAGTAGGGGGCAGCAGGCAGTGGTGTACTCAGTCGAACACACGTTACTGTGTATATGGACCCGGGTTTGAGCACTTCTCCCCGCCTGCTGCTGTGATCTGAGGAAGCAGATCTGCAAGTGTCTACTTTTCTCACTTCCTCTCTATCTCTCCCTCCCCCTCAATTTCTTTCTGTTCTATCAAACAAAATAGAAAGGGAAAAAAATGGGGAAAATGGATGCCAGGAGCACTGGATTAGTAGTGCTGGCACCAAGCCTCAGAGATAACCCTGGTGACAATTAAAAAAAAAAAAAAAAGCAGAAGAACTGGAAGGTGAAGGGCAAATGTGCTTTCTTCTTGGAATGAAACACCCACCCATCCATCTTCTGCCCCCGGCCATCAGAACAGGAGTCCTCAGAAGGCCAGGAAATGTGACTGGAACTACACAGCTCGCTGCCCTGGGCCTCCAGCTGGCATGTGGCAGATAAGGAACTTCTGGGCCTCTGCAATCCTGTGGGTCAATTCCCATAATAAATCTGTCTGTGAACACATCTTGGTTCTGTTTCCCTGGACTACTCCAACATAAGCTAAGTGTCCCAAGATAAAGCTTTGTAAATGGGAGGAGTTCAGAGACTTCCTTTCCCAAACTACCCATCCTCCTCGACACCCTAAACATCAACCCCGGGCCATTATTCATGCTTCTTGTGGGCTGTTCCTATTAGGTTATGGAGTTGGCCTTTCTGGGAACTCAGTTTTCCTGATCTGATTACTTGAAAATAAACAAAGTATTTTTTTTTTTCTTTTGGCAGTTCCTTTTGAAAAAACATAATTGCCTGTGGCCTGGGAAATGGTGCAGTAGATAAAATGTTAGACTCTCAAACATGGGGTCCTAACTTCAAGACCCAGCATTGGGTGTGCCTGAGTGCTGGAGTGCTGGCTCTATTGCCGCCCCCCACAAATACATTAGTGAATTTAAAGAGATAATTGCCTGAAATGTTATTTTCTTCTACTTTGCAGTCCACAAAATTAGCACTATAAAAATTATTCTTTTGAGGGTTGGGGTATAGCATAATGGTTATGCAAAGAGACTTTTATTCCTGAAGCTCTCAAACCACAGGTTCAATCCCCCACACTGCTATAAGCCAGAGCTGAGTAGTGCTCTGGTAAAAAAAAAATTATTATGGGGGACAGGTGGTGGTTCACTTGATTGAACACACACATTACAATGCACAAGGACCTGGGTTCAAGCCCCTGGTTTCCACCTTCAGACGGAAAGTTTCACAAGTGGTAAAGCAGTGTTGAAGGTATCTCTCTCCCTCTCTATCTCACCTTCCCCACTTGATTTCTATCTCTATCCAAAATAATAATAATTATTATTACTATTGTTATTTGCCTCCAAGGTTATTGCTGGGGCTCGGTGCCTGCACCACAGATCCTCTGCTCCTGGAGGCCATTTTTCCCATCTGTGTTGCCCTTGTTGTTTTTATTGTTATTGTTGATATAGCTGTTGTTGTTGGATAGTTCAGAGAGAAATGGAGAGAGGAGGGGAAGACAGAGGGGGAGAGACAGATAGACACCTGCAGACCTGCTTCACTGCTTGTGAAGTGACACCACTGCAAGTGGGGAGTCAGGGCCTCAAACCTTATGCCGATCCTTATGCTGGTCCTTGTGCTTCGTGCCGTGCACTTAACCCACTGCACTACCACTTGGCCCCCTATTATTGTTTTTAACTCATTTTTTCAAAAATATTTACTTATTTATTAACGGGAAAGAACTGGAGCATTGCTCTAGAATATGGAGTGCCAGGAATTGAACTCAGTACTTCATGCTTGCAAGTCTGCTATTTGACCCATTGATAGACCTGGTCTGCCCTATAATACGACATCACTCCCAGGGCTTTTCCCATATATTTTAGGTAGCTCTGCAGATTACTGTATGATCTCTGTGTTAACTGTCTCCTTCCAGCACCTGCCTCTCCAACTTCCAGGTCAGAACCTTCTCTGACCCCGTGGTCGGAGCAGTCAGTCATCCTGAAGACCCTCTGCTCCTGAGGGACTGCACTAAGTTGACCAGCCTTTTCCTGTTTGTCTCCACCATGACCTCTCGAATTCTTGCACTTTTCTTTTTTTTTTTTTAAAAATATTTTATTTTATTTATTTATTCCCTTTTGTTGCCCTTGTTGTTTTATTGTTGTAGTTATTGTTGTTGTTGTCGTCGTTGTTGGATAGGACAGAGAGAAATGGAGAGAGGAGGGGAAGACAGAGAGGAGGAGAGAAAGAGAGACACCTGCACACCTGCTTCACCGCCTGTGAAGTGACACCCTGCAGGTGGGGAGCCGGGTTCGAACCGGGATCCTTATGCCGGTCCTTGTGCTTAGCGCCACCTGCGCTTAACCCGCTGCGCTACAGCCCGACTCCCTCTTGCACTTTTCTTAATAGGAAGATTTCATTTCCCATCCGAGCAGACTTTGCTTTCTCAGAGGTGCAGATTGAAGTTCAACAACTATTTATTAATTTATTATTTTTAGAAAATGAAACTAAGTGTATTCAGTGAAGCCTGTGGGACGAGAGAAGCAGGAGAACTAGGAGCAACTTTCCACGTGATGATGTTTTGCTTTCCTCTCCCAAACACATACAGTGCTGGGGAGATAGCATAAGGGTGATACAAAAACCTTTGCCTATGCTTGAGGCTCTGAGGTCCCAGGTTCAATTCCCAGCACCACAGTAAACCAGAGCTGAGCAGTGCGTTGGCTTAAAAAAAAAAAAAAAAAGATAAAATAATAATAAACAAAACAGTGGTTCAGGAGGTGGCACAGTGGAGAAAGCATCGGACTCTCAAGCATGAGGTCCTGAGTTCAGTCCCCGGCAGCACATGTACCAGATGATGTCTGGTTGGTTCTCTCTCCCCTCCTATCTTTCTCATGAATAAATAAATAAAATCCTTAAATAATCATAAACAAAACAAAAGATCTGCCTCTCCCTACAGGAAGGACAGCCTTGCAACCCCTCCTAGGTACCAGGACTCAGAAAGGAGTCATTCAGCCAGATAGTTTGAGGTGCTAGTCACCTTGAACTGACTCAGTGGGTGGGGCTTCAGGGACTTTCCTTACTGCTCATCCGACTCTTCAATCCCTTGTGGCTGCCTGGGAGTCAGCCTTTAAAGCCTCTCTGCCCTGTTCCATCTTAGCAACAAAACAGCTGCATGTACAGCCTGACCAACAACAAAAAGACAAACACTTCCTCCTCCCTCTCCCCCTCCTCTTCCGTGTTCTTTGCTATTTTTAGTTTTATTCCTATTCTGAATTTTCTTTGGCTTTTGAACATTGCCATCTGGGCCAGCTGACCCGAGCCCTCAGCCATGACCGCTGACTCTGAACCTTTTCATTAGAGTCCATTCACTCCACTTTTATCCCAGGCTCTCTCATCTCATATTCTGCTCTTGGTTGGGCCTAAGTGGTGGTGGCCACTCTGGTTGAACCGTCTGTGGAATAGCTGCAATCTACAGAGAAGGGAGGGGAGGAGGAGGGGGGCGGGGAGGAGGAAACAAAGTTTCTTTTTTTTTTTTTATTTAAATAATTTATTTCTTTATTGGGGAATTAATGCTTTACATTCAACAGTAAATACAATAGTTTGTACATGCATAACATTCCCCAGATTCCCATTTAACAATACAACCCCCACTATGTCATTCATCATCTTTCATGGACCTGTATTCTCCCCACCCACCCAGCCACCCACCCCAGAGTCTTTTACTTTGGTGTAATACTCCAATTCCATTTCAGGTTCGACTTGTGTTTTCTTTTCTAATCTTGTTTTGGAAACAAAGTTTCTATGAAGGTCTTTAGGAGGACTGATAAACTGGTGGAGACCTCACACTATATCCAGAGATCACCCATTTCAATTCATTTCAGTAATCTGGCCTCTGGCTTCAGTTTTCTTTCCCCTCCCTCCCTTCCATCCTTTCTTCCCTCCTTCCTTCTGCCCTCTCTTTCTCTCTTCCTTTTTCCTACCAGAGTTTTCTGCTGGAGTTTTCATGCCTATGTGATTCCACTGCTCCTATCCAATTAAAAAAAAAAAAGGCTGCCAAGAGCAGGGGATTCATAGTGTAGGCACCAAGCGCCATTGATAACCCTGGAGGCAAAATAAATAATTAAAATGACGTGTGGCAGGGCTGGGCAGTGGTGCGCCTGGTTGAGTGCACTCATTACTGTGCCCAAGGACCTGGGTTAAACCCCTGATGCCCACCTGCAGGGCACAGAGGTGAACAGTGCTCCAGGTGTCTCTCTTTCACCCCCCCTCCCTTTCTTTTCTTTTTTCTGCCTCCAGGGTTATGGTGCCTTCACCCTGAATCCAATGCTCCCGGTGACCATTCTTTCCCCCACTGTTGTTACTGTTGCTGCTGCTGCTGGATAGGAAGGGAAGACAGAGAGGGGGGTGAGAGAAAGACATCTGCAGACCAACTTCATCGCTTGCAAAGCAACCCCTCTGCAAGTGGGGAGCGGAGGGCTGGAACCCAGATCCTTGAGCTGGTCTGTGCATCATTGAGCTGTGTGTGCTTAATTCGGTTCACTACCACCGGCCCTCTCCCCTCCCTCCCTCCCTCCCTCCCTCCCTCCCTTCCTTCCTTCCTTCCTTCCTTCCTTCCTTCCCTTTTGCTGCCTTTGTTGTTTTTTCATTGTTGTAGTTCTTTTTTTTTTAAATATTTTATTTTATTTATTTATTCCCTTTTGTTGCCCTTGTTGTTTTATTGTTGTAGTTATTATTGTTGTTGTCGTTGTTGGATAGGACAGAGAGAAATGGAGAGAGGAGGGGAAGGCAGAGAGGAGGAGAGAAAGACACCTGCAGACCTGCTTCACCGCCTGTGAAGCGACTCCCCTGCAGGTGGGGAGCCGGGGTTCGAACCGGGATCCTTATGCCGGTCCTTGCACTCTGCACCACATATGTTTAACCCGCAGCACTAATGCCTGGCATGCCCCCTTCTATTCTCCCTTCCCTCTCAATTTCTCTCTCTATCCAAAATAAATATAAAATATCAAAAAAAAAATTCAAAGAAAGAAAATGTATCATATGCATGCAGTGGAATATCATTCACCTTCACAAAAGAAAGAAAGAAAGAAAAAAAGAAAGAAAGAAAGAAAAAAGGGAAATCTTGGATGTGGAGAGAAAGCAGCAATTCTGATAATCTGTTGGTGGGGATGCAAACTCGTGCGGCCCCATGTGGAAAACAGCATGGAGTCTCCCTACACAAATGAGCATGGAAATACCTTATGATCCAGTAATACTACTCCTAGGCATGTGTCTAAAGGACATGGAAGCACTAATTCGAATGACGTGAAAGGATATAGTCATAGCCGCACTGTTTCCCAATAGATGGACACAATGTAAATGCCCAGTGGTAGGTGGCTGAATAAAGAGCCTGCAGAATACACACACCACTCTGCAACCAAAAAGCATGAGGTTGTAGCATTTGGAACAAAATGGATAGACCTGGAGGTGAGGGGTTGGGGGTGGCAGACCCAGCTAAGTGCACACAGTACTGTACACAAGGACCCGGCTTCAAGCCCCGACTTCCCACTTGCAGAGAGAAAGCCTCACAGGTGGTGAAGCAAGTCTGCAGCTGTCTATCTTTCTCTCTCCCTATCTCCCCCTCCCCTCTCTATTTCTCTTGGTCTTGTCAAATAAAATAGAAAAGAAAAATGGAAAGGAAGTGAGAAAAGGGGAAAAAATGGCTGCTAGGAGTGGGGGATTCATAGTGCTGGCATCAAGCCTCGTGGATAACCCTGGCGGCAATTGGAAACAAAACAGAACTTGAAGTGATTATGGTGAGACAAGTAAAGAGGTAAAGGACAACTACGGGATGGTTTCACGCATATGTGGATTACAGCGGAAAGCACATGAATTTGAAAAAAAAAAGATAACTATAACCAGATGACTCTGACTTGTGAAACTAATGTGTCTCCCAAGAGGTGGTATTGGGGGTGGGTGGGTGGGACACAGAGCTTTGGTAGGGGGTGGTAACATACATACCATGTGTGAATATGAAAATACTCCTGAAATCTTATAATTTAGCAGTTAAATCACTAGTGAAAAAAAGCAGGGGTAGATAGCATAATGGTTAAGCAAAGAGATTCTCACGCCTGGGGCTCCGAAGTCCCAGGTTCGATCCCCTGCACCACCATAAGCCAGAGCTGAGCAGTGCTCTGGTGTTTCTCTCTGTATCTTTCTCTTTCTGCAACTCTCTCAAAAATAAAATAAATAAAATACAAAACAAAACCAAAAAACAAGTAAAACAAACAAACACCAGCAACCAAAAAAAAAAAAAAAAAACCAGGAAAGCCTCGATACAGGGATAGTTGACATGGTAGAGCAAGCACGTTTTGCAATGAGTAAGGGCCTGGGGTGGAACCCAGACACCATATGGGAGCAGCACAGCACCCAGGGAAGCTCCACAGATGGTGAAGCAGTGCTGTGGTCTCACTCCCTCTTTTTCTGTCTTTCTGTCTCTCCCTTTCTCTGACTAAAAAAAAAAAGAATAGAAGAGTGAAATGCACTGACACCTATGCTGGGGAAATAAATGTATACTTGTGGCAACAAAACTCCTATAAATC
Organism: Erinaceus europaeus; assembly: GCF_950295315.1. Taxonomy (NCBI): domain Eukaryota; kingdom Metazoa; phylum Chordata; class Mammalia; order Eulipotyphla; family Erinaceidae; genus Erinaceus; species Erinaceus europaeus. The sequence continues at coordinate 11,169 of NW_026648255.1, read as the reverse complement.
AATATCTCCTTGAAAATTGATATGGGGCGTGGGTGATGGTGCACCTGGTTGAGCGCACATGTTACAGTGAGCATGGACCCGGGTTCAAGCTCCCAGTCCCCACCTGCAGGGGGAAAGCTTTGTAAGTGATGAAGCAGGGCTGCAGGTGTCTCTCTGTCTCTCGCCCTCTCTATCACCTCCTTCCCTCTCGATTTCTGGCTGTCTCTAGCAGTGGGCAAAGCGTTGGACTCTCAAGCATGAGGTCCTGAGTTCAATTCCCGGCAGCACATGTACCAGAGTGATGTCTGGTTCTTTCTCTCTCTTCTATCTTTCTAATAAATAAATCTTAAAATAAATAAATAAAAAAAATAAAAATCTGTGCACAGCCGGGAGGTGGTACACTTGATTAAGCACACACATCACAGTGCACAAGGACTTGGGTTCAAGTCCCTGGTCCCCACTTGCAGGGGGAAAGCTTCACAGTGGTGAAACAGGGCTGCAGGTGTCTCTCTGTCTCCCTCCCTCCCTATATCCCCCTCCCCTCTCAATTTCTCTGTCTCTGTCCAGTAATAAAGATTTTTTTTTAAAGTTTTAAAAATCTGTGCAAAACAACATACCTGTATTCAACACTACTTCATTATTTTTAAAATGTTTTGATTTATTATTGAATAGAGACAGAGAAATTGAGAGGGTAGGAGGGTGATAGGGAGGGAGAGAAACAGACACCTTCAGCCATGCTTCACCACTTGTGAAGCTTTCCCCCTGCAGGGACCAGGGACTTGAACCTGGATCCTTGTGCACTGTAGTGTATGCACTTAGCCATGTGTGCCTTCACCTGGGCCCCAACTACTTCATTCTTTCAAGTGTGCTGAACTTCTGTAGGAGAGACAGCTCACTTGAATAGTGTACTGATTTGCCCTGTGTGTACCCAGGCTCAAGCCTAGCCCCCACCACACTGAAGGAAGCGTTGGAGCTATAGTCTCTCCCTCTCCCTCTCCCATCTCTCTCTCTCTCTCAAAATATTTTATTCATTTTATTTTAATGAGAGAAAGAAGATAGAGAGAGAGAGAAGGACCAGAATGCGCCTCAGTTCCGGCTTATAGTGGTGCAGCAGACTGAACCTAGGACTGTGAAGCCTTGGGCATGAGAGTCTCTTAGGGGTCAAATGCATACATTGTGTGTTTGTGTGTGAAGCCTTAGCTTCAATCCCAGTCACCAAAACATAGCAGGAACCACAAGGCAAGTGCAGCCCTGAGGATGGTGGAGTGGTGTACTGGGCTTTCTTTAAAAAAAAAAAAAAAGTAGTCGGGAGGTGGCACAGCGGGTTAAGTGCACGTGGCGCAAAGCGCAAGGACCGGAGTAAGAATCCAGGTTCAGGCCCCTGGCTCTGGCAGGGGAGTCGCTTCAAAAGCGGTGAGGCAGGTCTGCTTTCACTCCTCCTCTCTGTCTTCACCTCCTCTCTCCATTTCTCTCTGTTTCCAACAACAACGACATCAATAACCACAACAATGTTAAACAACAAGGGCAACAAAAGAAAAAGTAGATTCGACTTCCGGAGGCGGAGATACGAGCAGCAGATCGCTTTCTCTCCTCTCCTCTCCTCTCCCGGATCAACTAGGAATACCAAAGGAGACCACCCGGGACTGAAACAAGACAGGACTAGAATGACCACAGAAACCCAGTAAATCACCGGTGAGTACAAACACGTGTGGCTGGTGACAGAGAGGAGAGAGGGGCCTAAGGAGAGATTAAGTGACTGCTAACAGTTCAGCAGTTTATCAGTTGAGACACCACCTCCAGTCTGCTCCACCAACAAGGGGACAGCTGAAGGGAGGAAAGGACTCCCCAGAGACTCACCAAGTGCAACTCTGAGTCTCCATTGCTACTACCCTCAGAATCTGGAGCAGCGACAGGAAGGGACACCAGGGGACAGAGATCTAACCAGGAAACTCAGGAGAAGACCTATACCTCGGTGGCATAGCTGAGGGGCTGTGAAAGTCTTTTTGCATAACCACTGGATTATCTCTGCCACACCCTGCTTTATCTCTTGGTCAGGAGTCAGTGATTAAGCTAAGAAGCCTACTGATAGTTTAAAAGCCCTCAGGCTCCCATAGCCTACAGGGAAGAAAAAAAAAAGAGGCTTTTACACCACTGAGCTCCAACTCAGGGATTGAAAAAACTGTTAACTTCCACCACTGTAAACCCTTTAATTAACTTACTTAGACACAAGTCAATCCAGGCAATAGTGATCAATAATTTGAAAAGTACTGATAAAGGGAACTCATAACATAATATATAAAATGGTTAAAACAACAAGAAAAAATATTGGAGAATCGAACCAGGACAAGAGTCCAGCTAAAAGTCCTCCAGAGGGTGAAGCACAAAATAACGAGTTCAACATCCAAACATTAGCTAAGGAAATAATAACAGGAGTGAGTAAATAATTTGAAAAAATTGTAACCAGAAATGCAGGAACAACAAATGAGAATATGGAAGTAAATACTAATTATCTCATGGTTATTAGAGAGCTGAAAGCTGAAATCTCTGAGCTAAGAATGCAACTAGCTGAACAAGCTAAAACAGTATCAGAGCAGGGCAACAAAATAGATGAACTCCAGAAAACAGTAGAGGGCAGAGAGAATAGAATCGATGAGGCTAAAGACAGAATTAGCAAGATTGAGGATGAATTAGAGACAACTAAAAAAGAAGTAAGAGATCTCAAAAAGAGATTAAGAGATGCTGAAAACAACAACAGAGTCCTATGGGATGACTTCAAAAGAAACAATATACGCATTATTGGCTTACCAGAGGAAGAAAGAGAAGGAGAGGAAGAAAGCATTCTCCAGGCCATAATAGCTGAAAATTTCTCTAGTCTAGACAACACCAAAGACATAAAGATTCAAGAAGCCCAGAGGGTCCTAAACAGAATTAACCCAGACCTAAAGACACCAAGACATGTCATACTTAGATTGGAAAGGAATAAGGATAAAGAAAGGATCCTCAAGGCTGCAAGAGAAAAACAAAGAGTCACCTACAAAGGAAAACCCATAAGATTAGCAGCAGACTTCTCCATACAAACACTACAGGCCAGAAGAGAATGGCAAGATATCTATCGAGTGCTCAATGAGAAAGGCTTTCAGCCAAGAATGCTATATCCTGCTAGACTGTCATTCAGACTAGATGGAGGCATCAAAACCTTCTCAGACAAGCAACAGTTGAAGGAATCAACCATCACCAAGCCTGCCCTGAAAGAAGTTCTGAAAGGTCTCCTATAAACAACCAGACCACCACAAATAGGACATATATCAAAACACTCTAAAACTCTACAAGAATGGCGTTAAAATATCTTCAATCTTTGATATCAATAAATGTCAATGGTCTGAATTCACCTATTAAAAGACACAGAGTAGGAAGATGGATCAGAAAACACAACCCAACTATATGCTGTCTACAGGAAACTCACCTAACTCAACAAGACAAACACAGACTTAAAGTGAAAGGATGGAAAACTATCATACAAGCCAATGGCCCACAAAAAAGGGCAGGAGCAGCTATTCTCATATCTGACATGATAGACTTTAAAATAGATAAGATTAAAAAAGATAGGAATGGACACCACTGTTGTTAAAATTCGGAGGCTCCAGCTGGCCGAGCTAACTTCACGGGCGGGTAACAGAGATGACCAGAGACATATGGCTGGGCAGAGAAGCTGTATTTCTTTATTCAGGAACAACGATTCATAAACTAAACCAAACTAATCACCAAACAGAACTCTGCCACCTCTTTCCCCCGCGGTGGCGCCAAGCACTCTCGAACTCTGGAACTCTGGAACTCTCTCGGGGTTCCTTGGGGCGGGGACAAACGGGACCGCGAAAACTAGCAGGACTGAACCAATTTTCTTGGCAGGGGGAGAGCTAGAACAACCCAATGTAAAGCATACAACACACTACTTAATGCTCAGAGGATCAGTCAATCAAGAGGACTTAACAGTTATTAACATCTATGCACCCAATGAGAAGCCATCTAAATACATGAAACTTCTACTGAAAGAGCTACAGCAATATATTAACAGTAACACAATCATAGTAGGGGACTTCAACACCCCACTCTCTCAAATTGACAGATCATCCAGGCAGAAAATCAATAAAGACATAAGGGAGCTAAATGAAGAGATAGATAAACTAGAACTATTGGACATTTTCAGAGTCATTCATCCCAAGAAACTGGAATACACATTTTACTCAAATCCACATGGGTCATTCACAAGGATAGACCATATGTTAGGCCACAAAGACAGCATCAGCCAATTCAAGAGCACTGAAATCATCCCAAGCATCTTCTCAGACCACAGTGGAATTAAACTAACACTTAACAATCAACAAAAGATTAGTAACAGTGCCAAAATGTGGAAACTCAACAGTACACTTCTTAACAACTTCTGGGTCAAAGAGGAAATCAAGGAAGAAATCAAAATGTTTCGAGAGTTCAATGAAAATGAAGACACAAGCTGTCAAAATATTTGGGACACAGCTAAAGCAGTCCTAAGAGGGAAGTTCATAGCTATACAAGCACACATTAGGGAACAAGAAAAAGCACAAATAAACAGCCTGATCTTAAAGACCTAGAAGAAGAACAACAAAGGAACCCTAAAGCAACCAAAAGGACAGAAATCACTAAAGTTAGGGCAGAAATAAATAACATTGAGAATAGGAAAACCATACAAAAGATAAACGAAAGTAAATGTTGGTTCTTCGAAAGAATAAACAAAATTGACAAACCTTTATTTATTTATTTTTTTTAACATTTTTTTTTAATTTAAGAAAGGATTAATTAACAAAACCATAGGGTAGGAGGGGTACAACTCCACACAATTCCCACCGCCCAATCTCCATATCCCACCCCCTCCCCAGTAGCTTTCCCATTCTCTATCCCTCTGGGAGCATGGACCCAGGGTCATTGAGGGTGGCAGAAGGTAGAAGGTCTGGCTTCTGTAATTGCTTCCCTGCTGAACATGGGTGTTGACTGGTCGGTCCATACTCCCAGTCTGCCTCTCTCTTTCCCTAGTAGGGTGGGTCTCTGGGGAAGCGGAGCTCCAGGACACATTGGTGGGGTCTTCAATCCAGGGAAGCCTGGCTAGCATCCTGATGGCATCTGGAACCTGGTGACTGAAAAGAGAGTTAACATACAAAGCCAAACAAATTGTTGAGCAATCATGGACCCAAAGCTTGGAATAGTGGAGAGGAAGTGTTAGGGAGGGTACTCACTGCAAACTCTAGTATACTTCTGCTTTCTTACTTTGGTGCCATACTCCAAACTCAGTCAAAAATTGACAAACCTTTAGCCAGACTCACAAAACAAAAAAGGGAGAAGACCCAAATAAATCAGATAGTAAATGAAAGAGGAGATATCACAACAGACACCGCAGAAGTTCAACATATCATGTGAGGCTTCTATGAACAACTATATACCACCAAGCTAGAGAACCTGGAAGAAATGGACGATTTCCTAGATACCTACCAACTTCCAAAACTAAGTAAAGAGGAAGTGGATAACATGAACAGGCCCATCACAGCTAATGAAATTGAAACAGTTATCAAAAATCTCCCCAAAAATAAAAGTCCTGGACCAGATGGTTTTACAAATGAATTCTACAAAACCTTCAAAGAAGAACTAATACCTCTACTTTTAAAAGTCTTCCAGAAGATTGAAGACACTGGAATACTCCTTGCCAGCTTCTATGAAGCCAACATTACTCTGATACCAAAAACAGACAGGGACACAACCAAAAAAGAAAACTACAGACCAATATCTCTGATGAACATAGATGCGAAAATATTGAACAAAATTCTAGCCAACCGGATACAGCAGTATATCAAAAAGATTGTTCATCATGACTAAGTGGGGTTTATCCCAGGCATGCAAGGTTGGTTTAATATACGTAAATCAATCAACGTGATCCAGCACATCAATAAAAGGAAGACCAAAAACCACATGGTCATATCAATAGATGCAGAGAAAGCCTTTGACAAAATACAACATCCCTTTATGATCAAAATACTACAAAAAATGGGAACAGATGGAAAATTCCTCAAGATAGTGGAGTCTGTATATAGCAAACCTACAGCCAACATCATACTCAATGGTGAAAAACTGGAAGCATTTCCACTCAGATCAGGTACTAGACAGGGATGCCCACTATCACCATTAATATTCAACATAGTGTTGGAAGTTCTTGCCATAGCAATCAGGATGGAACAGGGAATTAAAGGGATACAGATTGGAAGAGAAGAAGTCAAACTCTCCTTATTTGCAGATGACATGATAGTATACATGGAAAAACCTAAGGAATCCAGCAAGAAGCTTTTGGAAATCATCAGGCAATACAGTAAGGTGTCAGGCTACAAAATTAACATTCAAAAGTCAGTGGCATTCCTCTATGCAAACACTAAGTTAGAAGAAATTGAAATCCAGAAAACAATTCCTTTTACTATAGCAACTAAAACAACAAAATATCTAGGAGTAAACCTAACCAAAGAAGTGCAAGACTTGTATACTGAAAATTATGAGTCACTACTCAAAGAAATTGAAAAAGACACAAAGAAGTGGAAAGATATTCATGGGTTGGAAGAATTAACATCACCAAAATGAATATATTACCCAGAGCCATATACAAATTTAATGCTATCCCCATCAAGATCCCAAGCACATTTTTTAGGAGAATAGAAAAAATGCTACAAATGTTTATCTGGAACCAGAAAAGACCTAGAATTGCCAAAAAAATCTTGAGAAAAAAGAACAGAACCGGAGGCATCACACTCCCAGATCTCAAACTGTATTATAGGGCCATTGTCATCAAAACTGCTTGGTACTGGAACATGAATAGATACACTGACCAGTGGAATAGAATTGAGAGCCCAGAAATGAGGCCCCACACCTATGGACATCTAATCTTTGACAAAGGGGCCCAGACTATTACATGGGGAAAGCAAAATCTCTTCAACAAATGGTGTTGGAAACAATGGGTTGAAACATGCAGAAGAATGAAACTGAATCACTGTATTTCACTGAATACAAAAGTAAATTTCAAGTGGATCAAGGACTTGGATGTTAGACCACAAACTATCAAATACTTAGAGGAAAATATTGGCAGACCTTTTTTCTGCATAAATTTTAAAGACATTTTCAATGAAACGAATCCAATTACAAGGAAGACTAAGGCAAGTATAAACCTATGGGACTACATCAGATTAAAAAGCTTCTTCACAGCAAAAGAAACCACTACCCAAACCAAGAGACCCCTCACAGAATGGGAGAAGATCTTTACATGCCATACATCAGACAAGAGTTTACTAACCAACATATATAAAGATCTTGCCAGACTCAACAACAAGACAACAAATAACCCCATCCAAAAATGGGGGGAGGACTTGGACAGAATATTCACCACAGAAGAGATCCAAAAGCCCAAGAAACATATGAAAAAATGCTCCAAGTCTCTGATTGTCAGAGAAATGCAAATCAAGACAACAATGAGATATCACTTCACTCCTGTGAGAATGTCATACATCAGAAAAGGTAACAGCAGCAAATGCTGGAGAGGTTATGGGGTCAAAGGAACCCTCCTGCACTGCTGGTGGGAATGTCAATTGGTCCAACTTCTGTGGAGAACAGTCTGGAGAACTCTCAGAAGGCTAGAAATGGACCTACCCTATGACCCTGCAATTCCCCTCCTGGGGATATATCCTAAGGAATTCAACACATCCATCCAAAAAAATCTGTGTACACATATGTTCTTGGCAGCACAATTTGTCATAGCCAAAACCTGGAAGCAACCCAGGTGTCCAACAACAGATGAGTGGCTGAGCAAGTTGTGGTCTATATACACAATGGAATACTACTCAGCTGTAAAAAATGGTGACTTCAGTGTTTTCAGCCGATCTTGGATGGACCTTGAAAAAATCATGTTGAGTGAAATAAGTCAGAAACAGAAGGATGAATATGGGATGATCTCACTTTCAGGCAGAAGTTGAAAAACAAAATCAGAAAAGAAAACACAAGTAGAACCTGAAATGGAATTGGCGTATTGCACCAAAGTAAAAGACTCTGGGGTAGGTGGGTGGGGAGAATACAGGTCCATGAAGGATGATAAATGACATAGTGGGGGTTGTATTGTTAAATGGGAAACTGGGGAATGTTATGCATGTACAAACTATTGTATTTACTGTTGAATGTAAAACATTAAAAGAATAATAATAATAATAATAAATATATATAAAAAAGAAATAACAAAAAAAACAAGGGCAATAAAGGGAAAATAAAAAATAATAGTCTGGGTGGGGGTATAGCATAATGTTTATGCAAAGACACTTTCATCCCTGAGGCTCTTAAGTCCTGGGTTCAATCCCCCACACCGCCATAAACCAGAGCTGATGCCTGAGGCGCTCAAGTCCCCAGTTCAATCCCTCACACCACCATAAACCAGAGCTGAGCAGTGCTCTGGTTAAAAAAAAAAAAAAAATCACTTAGGTGGCAGGGAGCTGGATGAATGAGTAGATTGCGCACCTTCACTGCATACCTTCAATGTGTGAGGCCAAGGCTGAATCCCTGGCACCATATGGGAGCCCAAGGACATGGGCAAATGGAACTCTGCTCCCTTGATCTTCCCCATCCATTATTGTCTACTTTCCTCCTTTTGACATGTGTGAGCTAGGTTCTTGGCTACTCCCTTTTTTAATATGGGAAGAAAAGAAAGTGGGCAACCAGAAGTGAGCTCTCTCCTCTATAGAGCCAAAGAAATTAGATATCAAGTGAAAGGACACCTGGCACACATTGAGTAACTAGCAAAAACAAACAACAACAAAAAAACCTCTCCTCTCCTCCTCAAAACGGTTTAACAGTGGTCCAGGAGGTGGCGCAGTGGATAAAGCATCAGACTCTCAGGCATGAGATCCAGAGTTCAGTCCCTGGCAGCACATGTACCAGAGTGATGTCTGGTTCTTTCTCTCTCTCCTCCTATCTTTCTCATAAATAAATAAATAAATAAATAAATAAATAAATAAATAAATAAATAAATAAATAAATAAATTCTTTTAACAAAAAAAGTCTAACAACGATGCAGCAATCCCTGAAAAGACCACGAGATGGCGCTCCTGCTTCACATCTGACTTACTTTCCAGCCTGGAAGCTCAGGGCTGGGCAAACCTCACTGCCCCTTGTTATTAGCACATCGACAATGTCTGAGTGTACAGCACTCGGGTTATTCTCATCGTGAGACTCATTCTTCCTCTTTATTCTGTTACAGAGTTTTTCCCAGCCAAGCCAACATTCTTAAAAGGCTGACACTTTTCATTATTTATTATTTTAAAAAACATTTTATTTATTTACTAATAAGGAAGATAGGAGGAGAGAGAAAGAGCCAGACATCACTCTGGCACATGTGCTGCCAGGGATCAAACTCAGGACCTCATGCTTGAGAGTCCAAAGCTTTATCACTGCGCCACCGCCCAGACCACCATTATTATTTATTTTTATTTAGTTAATTATTTAAAGCCTTCTTTAAAATGAGAGAAAGAGAGAATCAGAGCATCACTCTGACACACGAAAAGCCGGGAATCAAACTCCAGATTTTAGACTTGAGAGTTCACTGCTTTAACCACTGTGCCACTTCCTGGGCCACTACTTTCATTTATTTTATTTTAAAATATCTTGTTTTCATTTCTTCATATTTATTTACTTGCTTACTTATTTTACCAGAATACTGCTTAACTCTGGTTTATGGTGGTGCTGGGGGACTGAACCTAGGACCTTGGAGCCTCAGGCATTAGAGTCTGTTTACACACCACTATGATATTTCCTCACTCTTTTTTTTTTTTTGCCTCCAGGTAACCCTGGGGCTCAGTACTGAGCTGCACTATAAATCCACTGCTCCAGGAAGGCCATCTTTTTCCCCATTGTTACTGTTATTATTGTCATTGTTGCTGCTGTTGCTGGATAGGACAGAGAGAAACTGAGAGAAGAGGGGAAGACAGAGAGGAGAAGTGAAAGAGACACCTGCAGACATACTTCATCACTTGAGAAGCCACCCCACTGCAGGTGGGGAGCCGGGGGCTCAAACCTGGGGTCCTTGCACCGATCCTTGTGCTACCAGCTATGTACACTTAACATGGTGCCCTACCACCTGCTCCTGCCCACACTCCATTTTATTTTAAAGAGACAGATACAAAGTGACAAATAGAGCAAGACCAGAGCACTGCTCAGCTCCTTCCCTCTCTATCTCCCCCTCCTCTCTCAATTTTCTCCCTATCAAATAAATGAAAATACTTTTTTAAAAAAATCAAGATGTAATTTATTAATGAGGAAGAGAGAGAACCAGGAGCATCACCCAGGCACAACCTAACCTGGGACCTCATGCTTGAAATTCACTGCATCATCTCCACTAAGCCACCTCCCAGTCTGCTATCATTATTTTTGGAGGGTGAGAGACCAAGAGAGAGAGTGAGAAAGAGAACATCGCAGCACTGCTCCACTGATGACAAAACGTCCACTCTGCAGTGCTTCCATGTGGTGGCCAGAGGCTGGGACCTGCGTCACCGTGCAGGCCATCTACCAGGTGAGCTATCTCCTGTCTCCTGCTCCAGCCTCCTCTCTCTGCTTTAGGCTGCTAGACAGACAGAGAAAGAGAGAGGACGCAAAAGCACCAGTCAGAGGGTAGAGACCGAAGCAGAGAGAACGGACTTAGTAAGGAATCAAAGAAAGAAAATATGATAAGGCTGGGGAGATGGCATAGTGGTTCTGCAAAAGATTTTCATGCCTGAGGTTCTGAGATCCCAGGTTCAGTCCCCAGCACCACCATAAACTAGAGCGGAGCAGTGCTCTGGGCCACTCTCTTCTCTCTCTGTTTTTTTTTTTTTTTTTTTTTTTGCAACCTCTCTCTCTTTCACTAAGATAAATAAAAACAATAATGTGACAAATATAGTGAATTTTTAATTTTAAAATTTATAATATAGGTAAATATTATTCGATCTTTAAAAATAATGAAAAGGCCGGGAAGATAGCTTAAGGGTTATTTACTCAAAAAAACCTTTGATGCCTGAGGCACCAAAGATCCCAGGATCATTCCACCATAAATCAGATCTGAGCAGTGCTCTGAAAGAAGAGAGGAGAGGAGAGGAGAGGAGAGGAGAGGAGAGG
>NW_026648254.1:0-75538 GCF_950295315.1 Erinaceus europaeus | reverse complement strand
AAACCACATACAGTTTCTGTTAAGATATTTCAAATGTTGAGCTGGATCTAAAACACTTTCATTTTGTTACTGTAAAAAAGTGAATCTTATGAACTAGAAACATCCTCCCTGTTCCTCCCCTTCAACCCCCCAGCCCCAGCCCCCCCAACTCTGAAACTGTCCCTTTAATTAGGAGTTCATTAATAACTCTATCTTGTTCTCAAATCCCCACGCACTTGGTACAGTAGTTCATTAGTACCGGAAGAGGCAATTTGGATTCCCTCAGATAATAGCATCTGTTGCTAATCAAATTAAGGCAGGATGTGCAAATGTAGCTTCTGCTGGACGAACTGGCAGGGGCTGAAAGGAGAGGGGGAGGGCCTTGACAGAGTCACAGCCTCAAGTGCTCAGTATGTGAGGCAGCCCTGCTGTCAAATGCAGCTTGAATTCCTCCTGTGAAAACATTTCTTTAGAGACCAGATGTTGGTGCACCTGGTTGAGCACACATGTTACTATGCACAAGGATTCAAGTTCAAGAGTCCTTCCCATAAGAGGAAGCTTCAGGAGTGTATCTTTCTCTGTCACCCGTCTCCTCCCCTCTCAATTTCTCTCTCTATCCTAAATAAATAATAACTTAAAAAGAAAAGACAATGCTTACTTAGGGATCAAAGCATTTATGTTATGAAGATTGTCAAACCTTGTCACCAGGGCTGAGTAGACAGCTCAGCTGATCAGAGCAACAACTTGCATGCCTGAGGCCCCAGAGGCTGCAGGTTCAATTCTAGGTACTGCCTTATGCCAGAGTTGAGCAGTGGTCTGGGCCTTTTTCTCTTCTTGTATTCTCTCTGACATAACATATAATAAATAACCCCTCCATGTATATTTTAGATAGACTGGCAGGTCAGTGGTTTTATCTGGCAGACTCAATAATGTCCAAAGAACGTGGATAGATGTTTTGAACTAGAACAGTGAATTGCAAAGATCAGTGGGCATGAGGATGATCTGGCAAGCTTAAGAAAGCACGCAATTCTGAAGCTGGAAGTTCTGACAGAATGTTTCAAGAACCTGTGCATTTCACCCTTGGCTAGCTCTCAGTTGATGGAAATATTATTGAACTCTAGATCACACTTGCGCTAGCACTGGCCAAAAGAGAAATGTCAGCAGAGAAAAAGAAGAACCAGGAACACAACTAATCCAAAGACACAGAAAAGACAGAGATAGATGAAAGAGTGATTATCAAAGACTCAACAGTTGGCCCAGTTGGTTTTTGTGGGAAGGTAGCCATCTTTTTCAACTATAGGGTAAGATTGAGTAGTGAAATCCTGGCTCACTATGGTGAAAAGTTTGGACTGCTTCCTTTAGGAAGTTATTTTTTTAATTTTTTTTGAGTGAAGACATGATGACAGAATGAGAATGATGTTGTTGAAATGTTATTTTGGCAGCAGGCAGCAAGAACCCTATATCATCACACAGGACAGAAGACTGAAAGTAATTGCTCACTGAGAGATGGGAGGATTGCACCAAGACAAGGGGCTAAAGAGAGCAAGGAACAGGGGAATAAGGCTGGCTCTGGGAATAAAACACACACACACACACACACACACACACACACACACACACTCACAACCAATAGGACTGATTAACTAATGATCTATAAAGGTGAAAGCTTACTGTGACTCTGGATCTTTTATCTTTAGGGCAGGATTCCCTAAAACCATTTTCAATATGGGTATGAAATCAAGTTTGGTGGAGTCTTGCTTTGAAAGAAAAAGTTGGTGACAGAAGTGAACTGGCAAAGAATTTCTGGATCCTCCGACCTGTCAACACTCATGTTCAGCAGGGAAGCAATTACAGTATCCAAACCTTCCACTTTCTGCATCCCACAATGACCTTGGGTCCATACCCCTGGAGGGTTAAAGAATAGGAAAGTTATCAGGGGAGGGGATGGGATACAGAGTTCTGGTGGTGGGAACTGTGTGGAGTTACACTCCCTTTATCCTATGGTTTAGTCAGTGTTTCCTTTTTATAAATAAAAAAATTTTAAAAATAAAAAATAATAAAAAAAAATAACTTCTGGATCCTCAAAAAAAGGCAGTTGTACCCTCCTCCAGAACACACACACAGAATTATTACCAATTTTCTATTTATTCTGCTTGTGCTGGAAAATGATGTTCTTAGAGGGTGGTCATGTCCATAAGCCTCACAAACTTTCTGTACATATCAGAAATGTGAACATCAGACTGATCAAGAATAACCTTGCTGTTTTGAGTTCTCATGAGTTTTAGAAAGTTCAGTTTTGGGTTTTGGTTACTTAGCCTTTTTTTTTTTTCCTGATGGGTCAACTCCATGATAATCAGAATGACTAAATGAAATACCTGATTGTTGGTTGTTCTCCTAGAATCCTTGATCTAAGTAAAGAGACAGTGAGACTCAGACAATAACTCACCTGTCCAGCATATACATTACCATGTGTAGAATTCTAGGTTCCAGTGGAAAGCTCCACTGGTGAAAAAGCAATGCTTTTTCCTCTCTCTCTATCTCTCCCTCTCCCTCTCCCTCCCTCCTTCTCTCCCTCCCTCTTTCTGGGAAATGATGAAGTAGATTGAAAAAAATTCCCAGTGATGGAGTTTGAAGGTCTCACATGGCTCAATTAAATTATTTCAGAGACTCTAGGTAACATTAAGAGTTGAGCTCAAACATATTCTCTAGAATTCCAGACCCCCCACTTCAAACATATCCTTTTGCCAGTCTGAAAAATAACTCAGTTGGACAGTATGTTTGCTTTGTCAGGTGCATTACCCAGGTTCAAGCTCAGTCTCCATCACATTGGAGGAAACTTTGGAGCTGTGATATCTTTCCCTCGCTCTGTGTCTCTTTGTATCTGTTGGCCTCTTTCTATGTGAATAAAGTAGACTCAGAGAAGTGAAGTTCCAGTAAGATAAACAAATACCAAAATGACAGAATGGAATCATCTCCTTTGCCTCATCTTGGATGGAACTTGAAGACACCATGTTAAAAGTGAGATGAGCTAAAAAGAGGATGAGTACCAAAATGACCTCACTCATGGTGGAACTTAAACTTAAGGACAGAAAGGCAAAAAACACAGGAAAACTTGCACTGGATGTGGTTGTATCACACCGAGGAAAAGAATTCTGGGGGTTAAAGGCAAGGAGAGGTTGGTGAAGGTGTCAGTGGTGCAAGGTGGTGGAAAAGGAACTAATCTGGGGGTGAGAGTGTTCTGCAGATGCTTACCACATGGAAATGAGAAATTGTACCTATGTGGGCAACAACAATCCTATCATCCATTAAGTCCTCAATAAAGAAAAAGAAAAATCTCCCCACCTGCAGAGGGAGAGGTGCTTCATAAGAGGTGAAACAGGTCTGCAGGTGTTTATGTTTCTCCCCCACCTCAATTTCTTTCTATCTTATCTAATAAAATGGGGGGAAAATGACCACTGGGAGCAGTGGATTCATAGTGCAGGCACCAAGCCCCAGAGATAACCCTGGAGGCAATAAGTAAATAAGTCCTTTTGCTCTAAAACATACCAAATTCATCATGAATTATGCCTTACAGAGCTTTGAGGAAGAGTGAGCATCCGTCTTCTCTCCCCTACTTGTTCTCCACCCTTTCTCTTTTCCATTCTTCTCTTTCCTCTTTTCCTTTCATTTACTTATCCTTTTCTTTCTCCCCCTTTTCCACAACAGATACACCTTGATTTCTTCTCTTTTCTCTATGCAGAAGGTTACTAGAAGTTCCCTATGTGTGGGGCCCAATAGGTCCTCCCATGTTTAAAGTCTTATGTTGACTTTGCCATAATTTTGTGAGAGGCCAACCTTCTGTATGGATCTTCATAGACAGACACTGTGTGTAGAAGCCCTTTATGAAAGTGTGAATCACTCACAAAGGGTGATGTCATAATGCTTGCTGGCTGGTGAGAGTCCTATGATGTCATCTCCCAGAGCACAGGGACACTGAAAGGCCTCTGAGCAGAATCAGTGGAAGGAAACATCTCAGAGGGACAGGTGATATGGGACCAGATTGGTGACAAATGTAAAGACAGTGAGGAATAGAGATGGAGAGAGATGGAGAGAGAGAGAGAGAGAGAGGGAGAGAAAGAGATCTAGCTAACCTGATTGCTTTATTAGTGTGTAGGCTGCAGTAATCACTTATTGATTATCATCTTCCTTGATGATAAAACAAAGATGATGGCCAAGGTTCCCAACGTCAAGGTCTAGGATGATGGCTTTGTGAGTATGAGGCAGAGGGGGAGTAAGGAATCATGCAATCAGATCTATTTCACTTTTGCCCCAGATCAGCCATGTGGACATGTAAGTCACTCTCAGAGAGACAGTCAGACCTATGCCTGGGATGGAAACATGATGATTAGTGAAGTTTCTTCCACTCTTGAAAGTGTAGGAGGGTCAAAGACTATTGGCTCATCTATTCATAAGGGATGGGCCCAAGGACTCAGAACATGAAGATACCTTCCAGAGTCCTTTATTTATTTACTTTACTTTTTTTTTCCCATCAGGGTCATAACTGAGGGCTTGCTGCCCTGCTCCAGGTGGCCATTTATTTTCCTTCATATTTTTATTTGGAAGGAAAGAGAGAAATTGAGAGGGGAGTGGAGACAGAGAGAGGGAGAGACAGAGACACATGCAGACCTGCTTTACTGTCTATGAAACGGACCCCATGCAGGTAGGAAGCAGGGTCTCAAACCCAGGTCCCTGTGCACTTATCTGGGAGCACCACTGCCTAGTTCCTTTCTTTTCTTTTCATAAAATACATTTTCTTTTTTTGGGGGGGGTAGAGACAGAAATAAAGAGAGAATTGGGAGATAGGGATAGATAAAGAGACATACCTGCAGTACTGCTTCATCACTCACTGGAGGGCTTGAACTCTGGGTCTTTTTACAAAGTGACATGTGTGAGTGCACCACCACCACCACCTAGTCCTCTGTTGTTTTTCTTCACTGAAGATACCCCACTCCAACCTGCCTTATTACACACACACACATACACACACACACACACACACACACACACACACACACACACACACACAGTCATACCCCACTGGAGTAGGTAGCTCTGTAAAATCAAACAACATCATTTTTCCAAATCAGGAATCCCAAGAAATATTTCAGTGCTCAGAGCCTCATATTTACAGAGCTGACATTGCCCTTTGGCCATTCACCTTGGGGGTATCATGCACCCTAAAATATTTGAAGCACACACACACACACACACACAAACAAACCATAAATAAAGGTGAAATCAACTTTGAAGAAAATGTTTAAAGCAAAAGAGACAGAAAGGTTTAGCATTGGTTTTTTGCTGCACAAGAGCTTGATGAATGTTTGGGGGTTCCTTCCCCCAGGTCCTCATGTCCCATCTGCAATGATGACTGTCATCTGAAAGGTTGGGCAGGCAGGCAGGCTCCCCTTCCCTTCTCTTTCATAGATGCTGTGACACGAGTTTGTGTCATTGGCCAAGAGGCTGGCTTCCTCCCTCCTCCAACTCAGTCTGCAGCATTCTTTTCCCCAGGAGGACAATACTTTGCTCATCTTGGCTCCACCAGACCTTGTTTTATGAGATCTTGGAGGCCCAAAGCAGCCATCTGCCACCCCAATCAGCCCCCACAACTGTCTTCAGGCAGAAGAGCTCTAGCCTCTGTGAAGACAAGCATTATTACAACCATTTTACAAAACCCAGACTGAGAGGGTTCCCTGGTGCCTCTTCTGAGTGGTCTTACATGTTAGTCTTCTTTACAGGAACCTCAGATGCCCTCTTCTCCTTCATCTCTTTTTGGAAGGAGCTGGGAGGGGCCCTATCCAGAGGTGAGGTGAGATGGGGAGAGGCCTGATGGGGCAGGACATTTGGACCCCAAAGATGTGTTCACACCACAATCCCTGGAACTCACAAGTAAGTTCATAGATGGCCAGAGAATCACTACATGTGGTTCAGCTAAGGAAGATGAGATGATGACCTTGGGGTATGAGAGAAAGAGAGAGAGAGGGAGAGAGAGAGAGAGAGAGAGAGAGAGAGAGAGAGAGAGAGAGACCACAGCACTGGAGCTTCCTGGTTCCATGGCATGTACACTACCTGGTGAGCTATCTTTCTGACCCTTAAATATATTGATAAAGAAGGAAGCAGAGCTTGCGATGTGACACAGTTGATAAAATGTTGGACTCTCAAGCATGGGTTCCTGAGTTCAGTCTCCAGCAGCACATGCACCAGAATGGTGCTCTGGTTCCTTTTCTCTCTCCTCTACCTCTTTCATTAACAAATGAGAAGGGCCAGGCAGTGGCACACCTGGTTAAGTACACACACTACAGTGTTCAAGGACCCAGGTTCAAGCCATTGGTCTCCACCTGCAGGGGGAAAGCTTCACAAGGGGTAAAGCAGTGTGGCAGGTGTCTCTCTCCTCTTTCTCCCACACCCCTCTCAATTTTTCTCTGTGTATATCCAATAAATAAATAAATAAATAAATAAAATAAATAAATGAAAGTTCTTTAAAAAAAGGAAGCAGTAAGGGCCAAGTGGTGGTGCACACAGTACTATGTGCAAGACCTGGATTTGAGCCCCAGCTCCCCACCTGCAATGCGGACATTCACAAGTGGTGAAATAGATTTTCAGGTGTCTCTCTTTCTCTCTCCCTCTCTATATCTCCCTCCTTTCTCATTTTCACTCTGTTCTATCTAATACAATAGAAAAATAAAGGGGGGAAATGGCCACTGGGAGTGGTGGATTCATAGGAACCAAGCCCCAGCAATAGCTTTATAGGCAAAGAAAATGAAGGAAGGATGCAGAGAAAGAATACACATATAAAGAGGGAGGAGGAGGCAAGAAGAAGGAAGAGGAGAAGAAGGAGGAGGAGAAGGAGGAGAAGGTGAAGTAGGGGAAGAAGAAGGAGAAGAAGAAAAAAGGAGAAGGAAAGAATAGAAGGATGGGGTGGAGGAGAAGAAGAAAAGTAAGTGGAAGATGAGGATGAGGAGGAGGAAGAGGAGAAAGAGGAAGGTGAGGACACAAGGTGACCATGGAGGTAGAGGTTGAAGTGATGTGGCCACAAGCCAAGGATAGTCAGCAGCTAGAAGCTAGGAGAGAATAAGAACAGATATTTCCATAAAGTCCTCACTGGGAACTTGATGTTGGCTCACTGGAGCTAATTTCAGCATTTGGCCTGCAGAATTGTAGATGGAGAAAACATCTGAGTTGTTCTAAAGTGCCCCACTTATGGTTATTTGCCACGGCAGCCTCATGAAACAGATTTGTCTGAAGAGACCCGAGGCAGAAGCGTCAGAAGGAGTGGTATGCTTTTGTCTGGGGAAATACTGGATATGCCTACTCATGGTGTCAGAAAGGGGACATGCTTGATCTTCTTCACTGCCTCTCATCTTGCTGCTTCATCTCCTGTTACGAATTTCACATCGCTAGTGCTATGAGGACATAGTCACAAAACCCAGAACGTCTCAGCCCAATAAGGAAGGGATGTGTGTGAATGGAGGATCACCCAATAGAATAGGCTCAAGTGTCCCTGCTCCCACCTGCAAGGGGAAAGCTTCACAAATGTTGAAGCAGTGCTGCAGGTGTCTCTTCTGTCTGTTTATCTCTCCTCTCTCTCTCCCTCTTTGACTGTGTCTTTTAACTGTACAAAAATAAAGAAAGGAATACAGAAGAAAAGAAAGAAAAAAAAAGGAAGGGAGCTCCAGTGGCACACTTGGTTAACACAAGGTACTTATACTGAAGAAAAGTAAAGAAGAAAGGATCAAAGAATGAAAACAAAGGAAAAAGAAAGAGGGGTTAGGTGGTGATGCACCTGGTTCATTGCACATATTACCATGTGCAAGATTTGGGTTTAAGTCCCTGATCCCCACCTGTAGGGGGTGGGGGTATCTCATGTTTTCTTTTTCACACACTCTCCCCCTTCCCTCACAATTTCTGTTTGTCCTATCTAGGGGAAAAATGACAACCGGAAGTGGTGGATTTGTAGTACTGTCACTGAGCCCCAGTAATAACTCTGATGGCAATAAAAAAAAAAGGAAAAAAGAGAAGAGAAAGGAAGAGAGAGAAAAAGAAAGAAAGTAGAAGGAAAAGGAGAAGGGGAGAGAGGGAAGAAGAGAAAAGAAAAGGAAGGAAAAAGAAAAGAGAAAAGAGAAGAGAAGCTACATGACAGAGACATATGGACATGTAGGGACCCCAAATTTTGCAAGAGGCTGGTTATCCATTTCTTACAAATAGGCAGCATAACAAGTTAGGGTCAGAAGATCAGGGTCCCTGGCAGGTGACATACATTATGGGCTGCATTCTGATTCACACTACAGCTTGAAAATGAAGTGTGTGGCAGTGAGTTCATGCCTTGACCATCTTGCAGGCTGTATGGTGCAAAGAGGAAGCAAATGAACTGCCAAATCTTTGCAAGGGAAACGAGGAAACAAGAATAACAAACAAGAATAAACAAGAATAACAAAGTTTCTCATGGCGCAGTGATTCTGCAAAAGGCTTTCAGAGCTGAGACTCTGAGACTCTTGAGGTCTCAGGTTCAGTCCCCCGCACCATGAGAAACCAGAACTGAGCAGGGCTCTGGTTAAAATAACAACCAAGCAGTGTGGCAAACACATTCTGTTTAAATGGCTGCATTTTATGCTGAACAATTTTTGGGTCATTTTTAAATAAAGCCAGGTAATTGGTGTGTGTGTGTGTGTGTGTGTGTGTATGTGTGTGTGTGTGAACATGAGTTTCTTAGAGTCTCCGATTTATAAATCACTTTATTTGAAAAAAAATTAAATTTAACAGAATTTTTTTCTCTCTCTGTCTCTGTGTGTGTGTGTGTGTGTGTGTGTGTGTGTTATGTAAGAATATTTAAGAAGTGGTTGTCATACCACTTAATACTCAAATAATCCTACAAGTTTGCTATGTCTGATTCAAGATAATATTGTTTTTTATTGATCTGGGGTATCTCATCCAATCTGTCACAGTTTAAACTGAAGATTCAGAGTGAGTTCCCTCTTATGTGAAATGCCAGAGTGTTTTTTCTTTTCTTTTTTAAATTTAAATATATATTTTAAAAATTATTATTTGATAGAGACAGAAATTGAGAGGGGAATGGGAGAGGTATAGAGAGATGGGGGTAGAAAGCATAATAGTTATGTGGAGACTCTCTTGCTTGAGGCTCCGAAGTCCAGGTTCAGTGCCCTATACCACCATAAGTCAGAGCTGAGCAGTGCTTTGGTAGATTGCAAACAAGTGAGAGAGAGAAAGAGAGAGAGAGAGAGAGAGAGAGAGAAGACAGAGAGACACCTGCAACTCGGCTTCACCACTCATGAAGCTTCCCCCTTACCGGTGGGGATCAGAGACTTGAACTGGTTCCTTATGCACTATAATATGTTCTCTTAACCAGGTGAGCCACTGACTGGCTCCTTTACCTTTATTTTTACCTTTATTGTGTTGTTTGTTTTGCACTTTGTACTGTTTGATAGCCTCCTTTCCTTCTTGTAATCCACAGTGCAATATTCCCTAGGAAGTTCTAGTTTTCCAATATAATCAGTAGAATTTCACTGCTCCCATTCCTTGGTTTCTAAAAGATCAAACATGTAGAGAGAACTGCAGAAAAACTGGTTGACCAAACTGGATTGATGTTTGTAGTGTACAGCTCAGTGCAACCAAAAGAAAGTTACTGGAGAGTTCGGGGCTCGGTGATGGTACACACATAGCAGTGTTCAAGAACCCACATTCAAACCCCAGGTTCTCCCCCTGCAGGGGAGAAGCTTCACCAGTAGTAAAACAGGGCTGCAAGTTTGTCTCTTTCATCCCTTCCACTTCCCACTTCCCTCCCAATGTCTCTTTTTTTCTATCCAAATTAAATAAAGGAAGAGATATATTTAAAAATATTAAGAAACAGTCACTAGAGACTTTCAACTCTGTCTCATGACATCTTGGTTTGCATAGAGGAATTTTCAGATGTGTCAAAATTGCTAAAAGCAGAGGATTTTGTTTCCATTGAATTGGTGAATGAATGAATGAATGAATGCATGAATGCTCCTTTGATACATCTGTTGAAAAGCTATAGACTCTCTTCTGGCCCTTTGAGTCTTTTTTTTTTTTTTTTTTTTTGTGAGAGGATGCCCATTCCATGATGGAGCTAAGCCCATTGACCCTGGCTTCTTTCTCTCATATCCATGGGCACATGGGCAGTGTGACACTGTCAGTATTTTGAATCTCCACTGCTTTCCCTATTTGACCTGGACTGTCTCGTTCCTGTTTACAAGGGTAACTCCAGTGCTCTGGTATTTCTCCCTCTCTGTCTCTCTCTAAATGAAAAAGTGACCGGCAGTGGTAAAGTTTTGTGTAAGTGAGGCCCCAGCTCCACATTAGAAAAATAAGACTAAGTGGTGGCTCATCTGGCAGAAAGCACACATTATCATGCTTGAGGAACCAAGTTCAAGCCCCCAGCCTCCACCTACATGAGGGAATATTCACTAGCAGTGCAGTAGAACTGTGGGTGTTTTTCTTCCTCTCTCTCTCTCTCTCTCTCTCTCTCTATATATATATATATATATATATATATATATGTATATATATATGTATATACATATATCTGTCTCTCACCTTCTACCAAAGCAAAGTAAGGAAAAATGCTCTATCAACAAATAAAGGAAGCAGACAAACAAAACAAAGAAAATTCTTAGACACAAAACAGGACAGATTGTTAAACAGGAACCCAAAGGTAGGAATAGAGCAGATGAAACTGGGGATCTTAAGTGGAAAAAAGCTAAGAAGTCTATTTTATGTTCCAAGGGGCCCATGACTTTAGTTATTTTTGCCTGAGCTCTGAGAGCTAACTTGTGGGTCAACTAAAAATATTGTCTGGGAAGATGGGGTCAGAGTTGAGAACAGGAGTAGAGAGCTGTATAAGGGCAGAGAGTAGCTCCTAAACTTGAAGAATGTACATTAATACAATTAAATGTGTACCCCATTGATCTGATCTAGGGCCCATATCTGTTTACATTTAGCACAGGAGCCTGTGTAACTTTGCATCCCTGTAAGTCTGAGCTTGCAGTCCATGGTCATAGCTAGGAATATTCATTCATTTCAGGTTGCATTCATTTCAGGACCAGTATTCCTCGAGTGGCAGAGTATGTTGGCACAGCCTCCCTTCAAAGCATAGGGCAATTTCTACCATTGCTGCTCTAATTGAGGGGTACAGAATAAAAGACTGTTGGCTACCCAACGAGAAGGACCTTGAGGAATTGGGGGTTGATTAGAGTGATGGGCATAGATTTGGCCTCTGTTGATGATCGTGTTGTGTTGTGTACAGATACGGAATCACAAGGCTGTGTGCCTGAAGTGTAATTCTATTTGTTTAATTGTTCATGATCAATACCACTTGTAATTCCATGGACAAAACTCAGAAACTCCTGTTTGAGAGTCCAACACTTTATTCACTTCACCGTCTCCCAAGCCAGATAGCGGAAACATGTAAAATGATATAAACCAATGTCGACGCAATGAAATTAGTAGAAATAATGTATCAATGGAGACATCTCCACAGAAACCATTTAACTCATAATTAATGCAGCTATCACTGTTTATAGTTTAGAGATCGAGACCCGGGCTGGGGAGACAGCAGAATGGTTCTACAAAAAGACATCCATGGTTAAGGCTCTGAGGTCCAAGGTTCAATCTTTAGCATCACCATAAGCCAGAACCCAAGAGTGTTCTGTTCACTCCATCTCTTTCTCTCTCCATGTATCTCTCTCATTAAAATAAATTAATAATTTTTTTCAAATCCACTTGCAAAGGAGACAATAACTATCTCCAGCACAACAAATAGACTGGAACAGTCTTTCTTTTCACAGAGCAAAGTGGGTGTCCTGAGACCCCTCAAATCAAGTTGTATTTCCCCAAGTACTTGAGTCTTTTGTATTAGCTTCACACTAGGGTAGTTCTGTTGCTTCTAGCAGTGCTTGGTAAATGAGAGGCCACCCAAGCAGCAATTAAAGGAAACTAGAAAAATCTTTCCTGTTCATTTCATCTGATCCTTCAATTGTTTACACATCAGTGGAGCTGGGAAGTGCTCATGGTATTCTAGGTGACTACTCCTGTAGGTGTCAGCACCTAATGAGTTGGGTACTTATCTCTGACACCAACAAAATGATGGTAAATGAACAGCTAAGAGGGCCCCACTGGGACAGAGCTGTCCCCCAGATGAGGATCACAGAAGCCTTCTGCAGTTAAGTAGATGTAAGTGTTGGAACTGATGGATTGAGCTGGATGGAAACATCTAGGGAGCTTAAGCTGAAAAACACAAGGTGCTTATCTAAGCTTCCCACATGTTGAAAATATCTCGTCAACACGGTTTCTCTTCTGGCTTCGCCTTAGCTGGGACACATGTATTCCCATCCAATGATTCAGTGGAGGCAAGATTTTCATTTATTGCAGAGGATGTGTTAGACTAGAGGAGCAGGACAAGGGAGCGGATGTGCGTGGAGCAACGCAGAGACATTCTAAAATTGGAATGTCCCAGTATCTTAGAAACTATGCATTTTCAGAGTAAACAGATAAAAGCATAGAGGTATATCCTGTAGAGTCAGAAGAATGCACAGTGATGAGGAAACAGAAACCATTTGATATTCTTGTAGTTGCCATTTCATCCAATATATTAGCTAGTTATGCTCTCCCCCTGCAGAATTGCGAATAACACAATCTTGGGTAAAGCCAAGTCGCAACAACAAATATTTGCTTTAAGCTTGGGGGCTGAAGTTGAGCTATGGTTTGACCTAAACTTGCTGGATCCAGGTCTGTTCTCTGTATTTTCATTCCAAGATAAAAGATAAAAGAAGCAACAGCTTCCTGGCACATATTATTTCTCATTACAGAGGGCAGACAATTAATAGAGCTAGTGAATGTGCCAGCGTCCTTAACCCTAGGAACTGGCACCATGTCATTCCTTATGCATATTCCAATTATGGAAGCAAATTTCAAGGTCAAATACAAAGATGGGTTGAGATGTACAGTCTACAAACTCTGTCAGAAGGAACTGTGAGGTCATAGGGATGAGGATGAGGATTGGGATGAAAAAATTCTCTTCTGAAAACAAAGAGTTGGGAAAATGAACCCAGCCTTCCACATCAGTCATAACAAGAGCCAGTTTCTTCCAAATGGAACAGAAATGTGTGTCAGGGTCCTGACATAACTTATGACCAAGGATGTCAACTTGAGACAAGTCAAGGATTAATCTCAAATTCTTGGCAGCTATATGCTATTGTTCATTGGACAACTGAGCTGATTGTTTAGTTAGTATGCCATCAATATGGAATGAGGCATGGGGATTCACTCTTCCCAAACAAAATGTCAGTTACCACTTTGGGAACTGTTCACTTACTATGGAGTTGAAATGAGAGAATTAGACTTCTTTGTCTGTAAAATTGCAAAGTTGATATTGGTGTCTTTTACTGAGTGACTTGAGAGAAACTGGAACAGTTCAGAGTTTGATGCCCAGGACAGAGTTATCCCACTCCAAAGGGCATTTATAAATTTTATTAGTTATTTAATACTGATTTACAAAATTATGAGATAACAGGGGTATAATTCCACACCATTCTCACCACTGGAGTTCTATGTCCTCATTCCCTTTACTGGAAACTGCAGTAATTCTCTCAAGGCCACAGATATGGGTTGACTATTTTCTCTATAACTATCGATATGTATATATATTTGCCCAGTTACTTTCTTTTTAAAAATATTCTATTTTCCTTTTTGTTACCCTTATTTTTTTAATCATTGTTGTGGTAATTATTATTGTTGTTATTGATGTCGTTGTTGCTAGATAGGACAAAGAGAGATGGAGAGAGGAGGGGAAGACAGAGAAGGGGAGAGAAAGATAGACACCTGTAGACTTGTTTTTACCACTTTTGAAGTGATTTCCCTCCTTCAGGTGGGGAACTGGGATCCTTGTGTTTTGTACCATGCATGCTTAAGCTGCTGTGCTACTGCCCGACTCTCTGCCCAGTTATTTTCTATGGTCTTGTCTATTCTTTCATTCTAAGTCACACCTACACCTATTACTTCTTCTGAATATCCTTCCCTTTTCTGTCTTCTCTGTCTGGGTCCTGATGGAGTTCGGAGACCTTTGGTCATCTTCCCCCTATCACTTATCCCCCTCTGGGAGTATGGATCAAAGTTCTTTATAGGATGCAAAAGGTGGGAGTTCTAGCTTCTGTACTTGCTTCTCCATTGAACATGGATGCTGGCAGGTGGATCGATACCCCCAGCCTGTATCTTTCCTTTGTGTGGCAGGGCTCTGGAGAGTTGAGGCTTTGGAATACATTGGTGAGGTCATCTGCCCAGGGAAGTCAGGATGGAATCACAGTTGCATCTGCATCTTGGTGGCTGAAAGGCTATAAGATATAAAGCAAGACAAGCTTTTTATAAACAGGAACCAAAAAGTAGGAATAAAGCAGATGAGAATAAGGATGGAAAGAAGCTAGAAAGTCTATTTTAGGTATGTTCCAAGGTGTCCATAATTTTAGTAATGTTTGCTTGAGCTCTATAATTAATATGGAAGTGGACCAAAAATATTGTCTGGGAAGCTAGTGTCAGAGCTGAGAGTAGGGCAAAAAAAATTGTATTGAGGCAGACAGTAGCTTCCAAAGTTGAAGAAAATGTATAAATACAATCAACTGTTTACCACTTTCATTTGACCTAGGGCTCATGCATGTTTATATTTAGCACAGGAACCTGTGTGACCTCTGAGTCCTTGTCAGTCTGAGCTCACAGGCCATGATCCAAGCTGGGAACATACCAGGCTGCACTCACTTCAGGATCAGTCAAAGGGCATTCTTAGTGCCCATGAGGGAGGAGATAGGGCTTCATCAAGGAGCAGGAATGACAGTTGAGTGTTCCTCTTCACCTTGGGTGATTTGCTGCTCATGAGACACGACTCATGAACTGAAATGCCCTGGGCAGCTAGATATGAAATAAAAATGAGCAGAGCTGTCTAAAGCCATAGGACTGGTGTCAGGGAGATGACAGAAGGTGGTGGGGACTAAGATCTTGTGGAGTCATAGGCATAATATTTTTCTAATTAGCTTCAACTGACTGCCAAGTGCAGACATGGGAACTATGATCCAGATACTAGAATTTCCCCCAAAGAAGCTAGAAATATGGATCAAATCACCTCATTTTCAAATGTTGGTGAGGATGATGGATTCTCCTGCAAAAGAGGAGAAAAACAGTAAAAATGTAAAGGAGAGAGGGAGAGAAGGAAGAATGAAGAAACAAAGAATGGATGAGAGAAAGAAGAAATATAGGGAGAAAGGGACAAAGAAAGGAAGAAACAGGAGTGTTCAACAATTTGTTTGGCTTTGTATGTTAACTATCTTTTCAGCCACCAGGTTCCAGATGTTAGCATGATGCCTACCAGACTTCCCTGGACAGATGACCCCACCAATGTGTCCTGGAACTCCGATTCCCCAGAGCCCCAACCTACTAGGGAAAGAGAGAGACAGACTGGTAGTATGGATTGATCAGTCAATGCCCATGTTCAGCGGGAAAGCAATTACAGAGACCAGACCTTCCACCTTCTGCATCCCACAATGACCTTGGGTCCATACTCCCAGAGGGTTAAAGAATAGGAAGGCTATCAGGGGAGGGGATGGGATACGGAGTTCTAGTGGTGGGAATTGTGTGGAGTTGTACCCCTCTTATCCTAAGGTTTTGTTAATGTCTCCTTTTTTAAATAAAAAAGAAAAATAACAGGAGGAACAGAAGGAAAGAACAAAGGAAAAAGAAGAAAAAAGGGAACCTATGCAAGGGCGTGGGTTTGAGCCCCCCATTCCCCAAATGCATTGGGGATCTTCACAAGCAGTGAAGTGGGTCTGCAGGTCTTTATTTTTCTCTGTCTCCCTAGCCATCTTTTCCTCTTCTCTCCTCTCAATTTCTCTCTGTTTTATAGAATAAAATGGAAAAAAAAATGGCTGCCAGGAGTAGTGGATTCATAGTGTTGGTACTGAGCTTCAGAGATAAACCTGGAGGCAAAATAAATTAAAGAAAGAAAGAAGGAAAGGAAGAGAGGAAGAAAGAAAGAGAGAGAAGTAAGGAGGAGGGAAGGGAGGAATGAAAGGAAATGGGAATAGAAAGAAAGAAAGATCAAAGGACAAGGAAAGACAAAAGGAGGGAAGGAAGTAGCAGGGAAAGAAAGGGGGAAAAGAAAAAGAGGGAAGCATGAGAAGGAAAGACAAGAGAAAAGAAGATAGTAAATATTGTTTTTTGAGTTGACTTAAACAAAAGTCAGGACTAATAAGATGACCAGTCAGTGAATTTGAAGCATACTTCAAAGATGTAAAGATGATAGCTTCACCCACACAGAGATCTAGAACCATTGAGCCAGAGACATGTTTCCAAATTCCTTTGAGTCAGACTGTCACACCTCCTCATTATTTGCAAGTGACACCCATTCTGACAACAACAAAGCCCTAGTAAGACCTGAAATACACAAATGCTTTTTTTTTTTTAAGTGAAGCTTCCATAACTGAATAATGATTCAGCCCTTTGCTTTATCAACAATGGGCTTGGGTCACAGAATTGGATATCAGTATTTGATCTAGGATCTATTGTGCTCAGTGGAATAAAAGAGTGATGGTTTCCCAAGGCTCTGGGTCTCCAGTGAAATAATGTGCTGGGCAAGATATATGGATGGCAAGTCTGGGTCAAATGTCCCTTCTCCCCTCATGAGCTGTGGGTCCTGAATAATAAACTTGTATCTCCTCAACCAATTTTTTTTTTTTTTACTGGAAACTGGGTACTTCCTGGTGCTTGCTACTTGGTGGGGAAACTTTATAAACTTTCTGTGAACTGGGTTCCTCATCTACAAAAGGAATCACAATAGCTCTTGTCTTAGAGAGTTACAGAATTCAACAGAATGAACATATAGCACTTAAAACCAAGGGGTCTGATGGTGGCATAACCAGTAGAGCTCAAACATTACTATGTACAAAGACACCAGTTCAAGTCCACTACAGGGATGGAAGCTTCATGATTACTGGAACAGCACTGCAACTGTCTCTCTCTCTCTCTCTCTCTCTCTCTCTCTCTCTCCCTCTCCCTCTCTTTCTCTCTCTTTCTGCCTCCAGGGTTATCATTGAGGCTTGGTACCAGCACCACAAATCTACTACTCCTGGTGGTCATTTTTCCCCCCATTTTATTAAATTGGACAGAAAGAACTTGAGAGAGGAGGGGGAGATAGAGATGGAGAGGGAAAGAGAGACATCTGCACTCTTCTTCTGCCACTTGTAAAGCTTCCCCCCCCTGCAGGCGGGGAGCCAGGGAGCTTGAACCCAGATCCTTGTGCTTCATACTATGTGCATTAACTAAGTGTGCTACCACCTGGCCCCCTCTCAGGTATATTTTCTCTGTCTCTTATCAGAAAGAAGAAGAAAAAGAACAAGGAAAAAATAGCAGGTGGGGTCAATGGGTTCACTGTGGAGACCCTGAGCCCCAGTGATTATCCTGTTGGCAAAAATTACAATGAGTAAAAATAAATGAAGCTGGGGCAGGGCAGTAAAACATTTGGTTGGCCCGCACTCCCCACCTGTAGGGGACAAGAGTTTTATAAGCTGTGAAGCAGGTCTACAGGAGTCTCTCTTTCTCTCTTCTTCTCTGTCTCCTCCCCGTCTAAATTTCTCACTGTTCTATCAAAGAAAAAAACAAAACAAAACAACAACAAAAGGCTGCTGGGAGCAGCAGATTCATAGTCCTGGCACTGAGCCCCAGTGATAACCATGGTGGCAATAAAATTTAGTTAATTAGCTAATTAGTTAATTAAGCATAAATGCATAGAACATGCTCAGTATATGTTAGTGGTAGCTGATATTATCAACACTTTGTAACGTTATTATCACAAAGACTTCATTATAAGAGGAGCAATCTTATTGACATGCCATTGGACTATCCCTTTTCTTTTTAAAAAATTATTTTATTTATTTAATAATGATTGACAAGATTGTCAGATAAGAGGGGAACAATTCCACACACTTCCCACCACCAGAGTTTCATATCCCATTCCCTCCATTGGAAGCTTTCATATTATTTATCCCTCTGGGAGTATGGACCCAGGATCATTATGGGGTGCAGGAGGTGGGAGGTCTATAATTGCTTGTCCACTGGACATGGGCGATGGCAGGTCGATTCATACTCCCAGCCTGTTTCTGTCTTTCCCTAGTGGGGCAGGGTTCTGGAGAGTGGGGTTCCAGGGTACATTGGTGAGGTCATCTGCCCAGGGGAAGTCAGATTGGCATCATGGTAGCGTCTGCAACTTGGTGGCTGGAAACCATTAAGATGTAAAGCAGAACAAATTGTTTAATAATTTAGGAAATTTAAGGTAAGAATAGAGAAGATGAGCTTTGGGGCTCCATTTTAGAAAAAGCTAGGATGTCTATTTGAGCTATATTCCAAGGGGCCCATGACTTTACTAATTTTTGCCTGACAGCTAACATTGCAGGTGGGCTAAAGGTATTGTCTGGGGAGATAGTGTCAGAGTGAAAAATAGGACTAGAAAGTTGGATCAGAGCAGAAAGAAGCTTCAAAATATGGGAAAAGTATGTAAATACCATTGACTGTAAACCCCATCAATCTGATCTGGGGCCCATATTCAGCACAGGAGCCTGTGTAACTTCTGCCTCCCTGTAGGTCTGAGCTCACATCCCGTGTTCATAGCTGGGAACATTCTAGGCTGCACTCATTTCAGGATAAGTCTTCCTTGAGTAGGAGAGTATGTTGACCCAGCCTCCCATTGGAGAGTGGGGCAGTTTCTACCCTTGTTATTTCACATTGAGGGAAAGGTCATGTAGAAGCCCATCAGATGGTCCAGGATGCTATTCTTGATGGAGAAGACCAGAGATGGTGGAGATCACTCCTTTTCTGAATGAAATATTTTCTCACAATTACAAGTTCTCTCTATAATTTCAGGAGTTTTCTAGTTCTCCTACTCACACCTTATCTGTAGGTGGAAAGTTTAATTAGGTGCTTTGAGAGAAAATGTCTAGGATTTTCTTTTCTTTTTCTTTTTGCATTGAGGTACAATGTTGTTGAGGTGGTCTGGTGTCGGGCTGCACCGCGGAGAAGAGAGCGGACGTCCAGAGCAAAGGGGTACACAGATCTTTATTATAGGATGGGGGGGGGAGGTTTGGTTCAGACCACGTGGAGCCAGCCAGCAATGGCCGACCACGGGGGGAGAGCAGGGAGCGAGACCTCAGAGAGGGAGAGCCGAGAGCCCAGAGAGAGAGAGGGGAGGGGTGAGGGGGCTTTTTATTGGGCGACAACCAGGGGTGACGTGTAGGGCCAGGATTGGTTGAAAGGGGGCACTCTAGGATTTAGCGGGGCATAGAAAAACCTGGGGGCGGAGCCAGGATTGGTTGAAAGGGGGCACTCTAGGATTTAGCGGAGCATAGAAAAACCTGGGGGCGGAGCCAGGATTGGTTGAAAGGGGGCACTCTAGGATTTAGCGGAGCATAGAAAAACCTGGGGGCGGAGACTGCATCAGAATAAGTCCTCAGCAACATCTCCTCCTATCCCTTTATATCTAAATGGACACAGTAAAGAAAAATGGAATGGAGCAGGCTTAAATGTTTTAGAGGAATGCCATGCTCGGGTGGGAAGATGTAGGACTTTCTGTGGAGGAGGGAAGGCTTAAATGGCTGCCAACCTTGTGAGATTTATGCGTCTTCCTGTGCTCAACCCCTCTTTAGAGAGAGAGACTTACCTGGAGAGACTCATCTCATAGGTTTAAGCGCAGCCTGTTCAACCATCTCTTCACAATATCTCTACATCTTTTTTATCTTTCTACCTAGTAATAGCATAAGATGTACAAAGTCTATAAAGGACTATCATGGGGCAGAAACCTTTTGGGCATAACCCTACATGACATAACAAAATAGGAAGGGACACGAAGGGGAGAAGTAAAAGCCAGTGTGGTGTGAAGGGAAGGATTGGTGTGTAAAGGAGCATTCCCTGTTTGGGTGGGGAAAGGGGCAAGGGTACATAATGAGGGTGAGGCGGGAGGCATGACCCACCAAACAGAGGAGCTATTTGGCATTGTATAGTCCTCAAGGCAACAGTCTGTAAAGTCTATGAATTACTCAGTCTATGAAAAACCAGCAACGTGAAGGGAAGGAAGCTGCTGTAAAATTGTCTAAAGTGTCCGAAGGGTATACCAGAAAGTCCGATAGAAGTCTCAGTCCAAAGTAGGTGACTGGAGGAGAAATGGCAGGGGATGAAATGCTGCATGAGGAAGGTCAGCCTCTGGAATTCTGTTTTTCTGTAGATTGTGAGCTGGAACCGCCAAAACGTGACAGGTCAAAGCAAAAGCAGGAAAGGCAGACAGGCAGTAAAAAGGTTCTGTCCTTGGAGTCTGCGAATCAGATTTTTCAGATCGCGTTGAGTGACATCTAGGGTTTCGGGGGGTGTGCCACGGTAGTCGTGCCATCTAGTGAGTGACGTCAGGGTGTGCAGGGGTTCAGATGGTTTTTCTGGGATTCCTGTGAAAGAAACACAAACAATCTGCTTTT
Source organism: Erinaceus europaeus (assembly GCF_950295315.1). NCBI lineage: Eukaryota > Metazoa > Chordata > Mammalia > Eulipotyphla > Erinaceidae > Erinaceus > Erinaceus europaeus. The sequence continues at coordinate 54,995 of NW_026648254.1, read as the reverse complement.
CGTGGTTAGCAGGGCATCTGATTTGAATGTTTTATAGAAGAAGAGGTTTGGTGCCTTGACCAACTGAGTACTGGGGGATGTATCTTTCTTATTTATTTATGATTACATTTTATATTATTTGTCATGGTAGTCAGCCGTTTATCTGGAAGGTCCTGGGTGATTCATGGGGAAAAAGACCTTATCTTTTAACAAAGACTCTAAGGTGTAGGGAAGAGGGAACTATCTTATCCCTTTTTTTTTTTTTTTTTTGTATCTTGTCTTTTGTTGCCCTAGTTGTTCTTGTTGTAATTATATTGTTGTTATTGTTGATATTGTGGTTGTTGGGTAGAACAGAGAGAAATGGAGAGAGGAGGGAAAGACAGAGGGAGATAAAGATACCTGTAGACCTGCTTCACCGCCTGTGAAGTGATTCCCCTGCAGGTGAGGAGCCAGGGGCTCAAACTGGGATCCTCAAGCCAGTTCTTGCTAAACTCGCTGTGCCACCACCCGATTCCCAGGAACTATCTTTTAACATAAACTCTATGGCCATGTCAATAGCAACCTTGAGGGCACATGTGGCTCCCCACATGTCCCCCTGTCTTAAATCATGTTTTGATGTTTGGCGGACTTTGTTTTGTGGCAGGGTGGACTGTGCCTGTCTTAGGTTGGGGATCAGCCTTCCGTCTTACCCATCATTGGAACACCTGGTCATTTTTGCCCAGTAGTACCAGATGCCCTGTCTTAGGTTGACTGGATAGCGCTAGTTTCTTCTTACCCGTCATTGGCTAGCCAGCCCTCTACATGGTGGACGTTCTGATGGAGGGGGGCAAATCCTCCACAGCAACTCAATATTCTGCCATGTCCAGCCTATGATAGTGACTTTGTATAGGTTGCATCTTTATGGCATCAATCTGTTGCTGCAAAAGGCCATGAGCTTGTTAAGAATTATAGGACTGTGGTCCGGGAGGTGATGCAGTGACTAAAGCCTTGGACTCTTAATCATGAGGTCCTGAGTTCGATCCCTGGCAGCACATGTACCAGAGTGAGTCTGGTTCTTTCTCTCTTTCTCACTAATAAATAAATTTAAAATGTTGAAAAAAAGAATTATAGGACCTATTGTGAGCAGAAGAAGTAAAACAAGCTAGGGTCCCACAACTAAGGGTATACAGGTAAGGAAGGGGGAATGTATCCATTGATATGAAGAGGTAGGAGCATATCTCAAGTCTAAGGGAAGCAGTCAGTGAATGTGATGTCCAGGGGAACATCCATTTGTCTTTGGGGGTAGTAAAGGATGTCCGTGGCATGGGTGATGTTATAAAGAGAAACATCTTTAAATTGTTGGCTGACAAAGGCAGGCCTATGGTGGCAAGACAAGATACACCAGTTAAGTTTACAAGAATATGTGAATGTTGCTAATTCACATAGGTTGGATATGGAGGAACTTCTTACAGTTTAATACCTTACCGTATGAACAGATGATTCCTCATATGAAGGCTTGATAGCTGTAATCACTTACTTGTGAAAAACAATAAAACTTGTAACAAGTTAGAGGTTTACTCTAATTGACTTTGGACTATAAGCAGACTCAGGTTACTTAGAGAGTTAATGTATGTTAGTAACAATGATTTTAACATTTAGAGTACTTCTGAGCAGATGGGTCATACAAAAAATTTTTGGTCATTCAGCACACTCACTCACAAAACACAACTGGCCATTCATAACATAAGACATTCAGGGAAGGGGTAGGAGAGAGGGCTCTGTGAGCCAACTTTTGTAGGTTCTGCCATGCCATATTATGGATCCTGGGATGTATCTTGCATCTGCTCCTCTTGTGTTATTTCTTGTTCTTCAGGAATAACAGCGCCATCCTGCGGGTATTGTCGGACATGGCGGGCAGGAACCCAGACAGGTTTAGAGAAATTTTGAGGGAAAATGCATGCGAAACCCCTTCCCATGGTCAATAATGGGTCAGGCCCTTTCCAAACTTTATCGAGTGGGTCTCTCCATTTGACCTTAATAGATGGGAGGGTAGATGGTGTTTGTCAGTGAAGAATAATAGGGGGTAAGGCTGAGTTATTGTAAATATTAAAGAGATTTAACGTAGTTAAGGCTTTTGCTAGCTGGATATTTGGGGGATATGTTCTTTCTTTATCTTTATTTAGTTGAGCCTTTAGAGTTTGATGGGCCCTCTCGACAATGCCTTGTCCCTGTGGATTGTAGGGAATGCCCGTGGTATGAGTAATATTCCAGAGGGAACAAAAATCTTTAAATTGTTTACTTGTAAACATAGGTGCATTGTCTGTTTTCAAAAATAATGGGACCCCCATAACGGCAAAACAAGAGAGCATATGGCTTACAAGCTTTTTAGCACTTTCTCCTGTCTGAGCTGTAGCCCACATAAATTTAGAAAAGGTATCAATTGAGACAAACACATATTTTTGTTTGCCAAAGTTTGGTATGTGGGTGACATCAATTTGCCAAATAGCATTAGCTTTTAAACCTCGGGGATTAACCCCAAGGGTCTGGATAGCAGGTGTCTTTATGAGACTTGCACAAGAAGAGCATGTAGCGAGGATATGTTTTAACTGTGATACAGGAACATCAGGGAATCGAGCTTGAAGGCCTTTAAGATTAACATGGGTTAGAGAGTGAAAATTAGCAGGATCAGAGACAGAGACTGGGAAAGTTCCTGTGGAGGCAAGGCGGTCAACTGCGGCATTCCCTTCGGACAGGGAACCAGGAAGAGGGCTGTGGGAGCGAAGGTGTTGAATATACAGTGGTTGGGTTCGAGAACAGAGCATAGAGGCGACTTGAATCAAGAGAGGGGAAAGTGGGTTGTCATCAATTTTCACATACGAACGAGCAAGCCATGGAAGTAAGTTAACAGTATACACACTGTCAGAAAAAAGGTTGAAGGATTCTGGTACAGCTTTTAGTGCAAGAAAAACAGCATAAAGTTCTTTGTACTGAGGGGAATTATCAGGAAGCTCAGTAAAGAGAGGTTTAGGAGATTGTTTGTCTGGGTAATATATAAGGGCAGCAGCTCCCCTTTTTCCACCATCAGTAAAGATTGTAGGAGCAGAGGGAATGGGATCCCGAGAGAAAAGTTTAGGTGCTAGTAGAGGCAGAAGAGGTAAAGAAGCTATCAATTTATTAGAAGGAAAATGGTTATCTATTTGTCCTGGAAACCCCACGAAGCTTATGGCAAAGCGGGAATGATGGCGTATAAGCCACTCTGTATCTGTGAGAGAAAAGGGCAGAATGATTAAATCCGGTTCTTTCCCTAAGACCTGCACAGACCTATTTCTTCCTTGGCGAACCATGAATGTTAACGCATCTACCTCAGTGAGGAGTCTTGGAGCTCCTCCTACTGGCGTGTGAAGCCATTCGAGAACCCCATGGTCTTGCCACAGTGCCCCTACTACTGTGGGGGTGGAGTTGAAGATTAGAAGGTTTACCGGAGAGGAGGGGGAGAATCGAACAAGGTGCATGTCCTGGAGGGCCTGGTTAACCCTTTCCAGTGCCAAGGAGGCCTCAGGAGTTAATTTACGTTTTGAAGAGGGCTGTTTGTTTCCTTTCAACAGGTCAAACAGTGGTTGGAGGCAGCTTGTGGGCAGATAGAGATACTGCCTAAGCCAATTTAAATTTCTTAGAAAACTTTGTAAAGAAGCAAGAGTAAGGTTAGAAGGGAAGGTAACATTAGGTTTTAAGGGACGAATTTGCATTAGAGAAATCTCTGAACCTAGGAAGGATATTGGAGGGATTAGCTGTATCTTCTCAGGGGCTACAATTAGGCCGCTTTTCTTTAATGCAGGAATGAGAAAATCACGTAAGGCATAGAGATCTGTATCTGATTTTCCCCATATTAAAATATCATCTGTATAATGAAAAATATTAAGGCCCTTATGAATATATGGGACAAGGGCAGATTTAACAGCCTCCTGACAAATCGTAGGACTATTGGCCATACCCTGGGGCAGCACCACCCATTCAAATCTATCAGCGGGGCTGGCATTATTAATAGACGGAACAGAGAAGGCAAAACGTTAACAATCTCGCGGATGCAAGGGGATAGAGAAAAAACAATCTTGTATATCAATAGCTATGATTGGAATTCCCGTGGGAATTGCAGAAACAAGAGGCAAACCCATTTGGGGGGAGCCCCAGACCTGCATGGTTTTATTTACTGCACGGAGATCTTGAAGGAGGCGCCATTTTCCTGAGCGCTTTTTAATCACAAAGACAGGAGTATTTCATGGGCTTCGAGAATGACGAATGTGTCCCAAGGACAACTGTTCTCGGACGAGCTCTTTTAAAATTTTTAGCTTATCCCTAGGTAAAGGCCACTGTTCTACCCAGACAGGCTCATTAGAAAGCCAGCTTAAGCAGGGTGTTTGGCTACGAACAGTGGCATTTAGTATTGGGGGTGCTGAATAGACCTGGTATCGCGGGAATGAGTTTTACGCTCTGCAGAGGCGTCTGTGGATATCCTAACATTAAGACATTCCAGAAGATCCCTGCCCAGTAAGTTGGTGCTAATATTAGCTACCAAAGGGCGGAAGTGTCCAGTAGAACCTTCTGGGTCTTCCCACATAAGCGAGTCTCGTGTGTAAAATGCTCTCGTCATCCCTCCTATTCCATGTAAACTGGGTCCAGGGATGAGTTCCCAATCTTGGGGAATCTCTTCTTGCCTTAAAATCATCTTTGCTGCCCCCGTGTCAATCAAAAATTTAAAAGGAATGTTGCCTATCTTTACTGTCATAGAAGGGTGACCTTGTTCTAAAACAGGAGTAGTCCACAAAATCTCAGGCCCCGAATTTGTACTATTCAGGGGCGAACCATCTTTATGAAATTGGGACCAACAATCTCTCTTCCAGTGAAACCCCTTACGACATTTTGGACAAACAGTACGTGGTCTCTGGCTCCCTGACTGAAAGCGGGGTTGCTCTGGCTGGAGGCGTGGTTTCCCTGACTGGAGGCGTGGTCGCAACTTATTAGGACATTGGTTACGCTAATGTCCTTGGCGACCGCACTGAAAGCAGGCCCCGTTTTGCTTACGTGGGGCAACTGCATAGACCTGCGTCGTAGCGGGTGTCCCATAATTGCCTGATGTAAGTTCCTGTGTCGCTAGAATCCAATCATCTGGGTGTAGGTGTTTAAGATTAAGGCATACCTGACGGAATTGTGGTGTCATGCCTTCCCAGACAATAGAGCGCAGGAGTAGTGTGCAGACGTCAGGATTATAAACCTTTCTCTCTAAGCTTCTCTTCACCCTTGAGATGAAGCTCGCCAATGACTCATCAGAGCCTTGGTGAAAAGAGTTAATGGGAGCTGATGGATCTACATCAGGTGTGGTCACCCTTTCCCATGCTTGTGTTGCACAGATGCGTACCTGTTCAAAATAACCAGTTGGAAACCTGGCTTCTGCCTGCTGAGCTCCAGATTCATAAGCTCCTGCTCCAAACAAAGCATCAAAATTCCATTCTACCTGTTTGTAGCAAAAATTAAAGCATCTCTGAGATCGAAAGCCTGTCCCAGGAGAGAAGGATAGAATGTCTGGGACACCTCCTCATAAAACGGAAAAAATCCCATGGTGGAGGGAAACGCGGGGCCACAGAAGCGGGCGGATTTACTTACCTGTGTCTGGGCGGTTTCGGAGACCTCAGGCCGGGCATGGTGTGGGTACAGAACACGATGGGCGCCAGATGTTGTTGAGGTGGTCTGGTGTCGGGCTGCACCACGGAGAAGAGAGCAGACGTCCAGAGCAAAGGGGTACACAGATCTTTATTATAGGATGGGGGGGGAGGTTTGGTTCAGACCACGTGGAGCCAGCCAGCAATGGCCGACCACGGGGGGAGAGCAGGGAGCGAGACCTCAGAGAGGGAGAGCCGAGAGCCCAGAGAGAGAGAGGGGAGGGGTGAGGGGGCTTTTTATTGGGCGACAACCAGGGGTGACGTGTAGGGCCAGGATTGGTTGAAAGGGGGCACTCTAGGATTTAGCGGAGCATAGAAAAACCTGGGGGCGGAGACTGCATCAAAATAAGTCCTCAGCAACAGTACAACTATACGATTTTATTTATTTTTTATCTTTATTTATTTACTGGATAGAGACAGCCAGAATTTCAGAGGGAAGGTGTTGGGAAATTATGGGGAGCATCACAAAGCACCCTGCATTTTTCTGCCTCCAGGAACCTGGCATTCCTTAAAACATTAAGCCAGCTCCCCCTGCTCCACCCTGCTTTCCTGATACTATGGCCTATCTACATAATCATTGTTTTACCTGAAAGATCCCCACCCATTCCATTCCTTTGATCTATCTTCTTTCTACCCTCAAGACCCTCCCTGCTTCCAGGGTATTATTAATCCTAAGAGTTAAAACCTTCGCAACAGTTGATAAGAAGTTTCTACCTTCCCAGCCCCCTTTTTCTTTTCTCTGCCCCTTTCCTAGCCATTTCCCTTTCCAATTTGCTCCTTCCGGGTCTGCCCTTTAAAAGCCTTGGCTCTCTGATCAATAAAGATTTTCATTGCATCACCGCCACGTGTTTGGTTCCTGAGTCATCTCCCTTGTCATCTCCAGGCTGGCTCCAGTCGAGTTCTCTCCAGCCCAGAGAATATGCACCCAGGAAGAGGCACCCCCATGCTAGCCCGGCAAGAAGGGGTGATAGGGAGACAGAGAGAGAGAGAGACACTTGCAGCTCTGCTTCTCCACTTGTAAAAGCTTTCCCCCTGCAGGTGGGGACTGGGGGCTCAGACCTGGTCCTTGCACATTTTAGCATGTGCGCTCAGCCAGATACACCGCCACCTGGCCCCACATTATAAGATTTTAGGAGTATATATTCATGCCTATAGATATGGATGTGCATGCAGACAAAACACTGCACCCACCATCAAGATTCTGGGACCATCACATCAAGTGAAACCCTCCATCCAGACCCCCTTTGATATGGCCCCTATGGGAAAACAATGTATAGAAGTTTACAAAAACACAAATAGAAGTACCTTACAGCTCTGCAATAATATTCTTGGGCTTGTAATCAGAGAACATGAAAACATGAGTGAGAAAGGATATATGTACTCTTACATTCCTTAGCTGTGCTATCTATAATATGTTGTTCTCTGGTGTATGTGCAGGATAAGACCCTCCAAATATTGTAGATGTTCATAGAAACACACACACACACACACACACACAATGGGTAAAGTTAAGATAGGAATAAACTTCAGAGAGAAGTGTATCCTGACCACCTTGCCTTCCCATGAGATGTGAAGAAGTACTGCTGGTAACTCTCACTTCTCTCTGTGTCTCTCCCTCCCTATCTACTCTGCTCAATATTTTTCTGTCCTACCGCCCCCCCCTCCAAAAAAAAAGGCCACCAGAATGGTGGGTTCATTGTGCAGGCACCAAGCACCAGAGATAACCCTGGTGGAAATAAAATAATAGGATAATAAAATAGAATAGAATAGAATAGAATAGAATAAAGAAGGAAAAAATAATCCAAACAACTATGTTTACTTGTATAGCCACTAAAGATTTGTTTTCCTCTCTCTCTCTCTCTCTCTCTCTCTCTCTCTCTTATTTCTGTATATCTGCTTACACCTTAGATAAACTTAGCAGGGGGGCTGTTTATTTTTTATATCTGTTCTACAGCCTTACAGAATTTATTTAATCATAATTCTGACTCGTGACACACGTTAATCCCCTCTCTCTAAACCCTGGAGAGTGTCTGTGTGCTTTTGTCTGTCTATAATGAGTTGGTTTTTTAACAATGTGACAATGTACTCACTCCCATGTGCAAAATTAGATCCATGACAGTAGTGTTTATTATATTGTATGTCCTGGTTTCAATATATCTAAAATAACATGTTCTTTCTCTGTGAGAGTGAAATTAATAAACTGTTATTCAGAAACTTGTTCAAATAAAAGACAGCTTAAGAGGGAAAATATTACTTGTGATTCACTCCTCCACCTCCAGTCACATCATAAGTAGTTAGTAGTCTATTCTGGCATATTATACATTATTGTTATTATTATTAATTATCACCCCAGCACTGCTCAGCTCTGGCTTATGGTGGTGCTAGGAACTGAACCTGGGACCTTTTATTCTTCAGGCCTGAAAGTCTTTTTTCAGTGCTGGATGTAGCACACTGGGTTAAACGCACATGGAGCAAAGTGTAAGGATCCCAGTTCAAGGATCCCGGTTAAAGGCCCCAGCTCCCCAACAAAGGGCAACAGAATGGGAAAATTGGCCACCAGGAGCAGTGGATTTGTAGTGCAGGCACCGAGTGCCAGCGATAATCCTAGAGGCAAAAACAAAAAAATGTCCTTTTGCTATCTTGACAGTCTCACTTTAACATTACCAAACGCTATATATTATTACTATCTCGCTCTGGCCTTAATCCATGTCTATTCCTACTACTGCATTTGAATGTGCCTGCTCACTATCATAAAAAATTAAAGTCGAGAGTTGGGCGGTAGCACAATGGGTTAAGCGCATGTGGTGCAAAGCACAAGGACCTAGGATCCAGTTCCAGCCCCCAGCTTCCCACCTGCAGAAAAGTCACTTCACAGACAGTGATATAGGTCGGCAGGTGTCTCTCTTTCTCTCTCCCTCTCTGTCTTCCCCTCCTCTCTCCATTTCTCTCTGTTCTATCCAACAATGACAACATCAGTAACAATAATAATAACTATAACAATCAACAAGGGCAACAAAAGGGAATAAATAAATAAATATTAAAAAATTAAAGTCTTGGGGGCTGGACTCTGGTGCACCTGGTTAAGTGCACATACTACCAAGCCCGAGGACCCAGGTTTGAGCCCCCACTCTCACCTGCAGGGTATCTGCTTCATGAATAGTGAAAAAGGTCTGCAGGTGTTTATCTTTTTCTCCCTGTCCTCTCTCAATTTTTTTCTGTTATATCTAGTAAAACTTAGAAAAAAGGAAGGGGGTGCTAGGTAGTGGCATACCTGGTTAAATGCACACATTAAAATATGCAAGGAACTGGGTTCAAGCCCTGGGTCCCCACAGGGGTAAAGCGTGGGTCCCCAAAGGGGTAAGTGGTGAAGCCCTGGGTCCCCACAGGGGTAAGTGGTGAAGCAGGTGTGCAGGTTTCTTGCTGTCTCTCTTCCTCCCTAACTCTCACTTGCCTCTAGATTTCTCTCTGTCTTATTGAATAAAATAAGATATGAAGAAAAAATAAAAAGAAAGAATAGCCACCAGGAGCAGTGGATGTGTACTGCTGGCAATAAGCCCTAGTGATAACCCCAGAGGCATAAATAAATAAGAGAATTAAAGTCTTTCTTTGCTGAAATTGTGGTTTTGGCAGTATTTGGCCAGGAAAACAGGGCAGAAAGGAGTAAGTCAATAGGCAGCAAATAGAATTATAGTAAAGGTCAACATATTAGAAGAGACGAGCCAAGAAATAGTCACCGAAGCAGTCATAGTGAAAAGCCAGTAAAGATATATACTCCATGGAATACTATTCTGCCATAAAAAAGAAGGATGCTATGTACTTTGGGACAAAATGGATGGAACTGGAGGTGATTATACTTATTGAAGTAAGTCAAGAAATGAAAGACAACAGACAGATGTTTTCACTCCTGCATGGAATCATGAGAACTGATACACATGAAATTGTAAAAACAAACAAAAACAGATGAAAAAAAACCTCTCTCTCTCTCTGGCTTGTCTCCTCAGTTCATCAGGAGAACAGTGAGGAAAGGCTGTCACTCTACAGCCTCACTTCTAGCTCATCAGGGTGTAGATTTTCTCCAGAGTATCTTGGCCAGTTCTCTGCCCCCCAGTGTCAGCAAGGGGCCTCCTGGCTGCTGTCCCAGCCTCAGAAGGGCAGTAGCAATGGAGACTCACAGTTGCATGTGGTGAGTCTTAAGGGAGTTCTCTCCTCCCTTTAGCAGTCTTTTTGTTAGTAAAACAGACTGGAGGTGGTACCTCAGCCGGCAAACTGCTAGACTGTTACCAGCCTCTCGGGAGTAGAAATGGGCTTTAGCCCCAGGAGTCTCTCCTTAGGCTTCTCTCTGTCCATGAGCCACACGTGTTCTAACTCTCTGGTGGTTTGGTGGGTTCCCAAAGTCATTCTAGTCCTGTCTTGTTGCAGTCCCAGGTGATCTCCCTAGATGTTCCTAGTTGACCACTAGGAGAGAGAACCTGGGTCCTTTGAGCATGGTAGCATGTGCAGTCAACCAGATGCGCTACCATCTGCCCCCTCTATTGACATTCTAAATCAAAGTGGCCTGCAGCTAGAAATCCAGCCCTTTCATTTGCTAAGGTATTTATATTTATTTATTTATTTATTTGCTAGAGACAGAGATAAATTGCGAGGGGTGGGGAGATAGAGAGGGAGAGAGACAGAGAGACACCCGCAGCCCTGCTTCACCGCTTTTGACGTTTCCTCCCTGCAGGTGCTCAATGAGGGCTTGATCCTGGAACTTTGTGACCTTGTGCATTATAACACATGCACTCAACCAGGTGTGCCACATCCCAGCACCACTTGCTAAAATAATGTCTAAAGCCAAAGTGCAGGGGGGCGAGGTGAGGTTTCTCTTTGCTGTATTTGTTTTCTTTTCTTTTTTTTGCCTCCAGGGTTATCACCAGGGCTTGGTGCCTGCACAATGAACCCACTGCTCCTGGCAGCCATTTTTCCCATTTTGTTGCCCTTGTTATTATTGTCGCCATTGCTGCTGTGGTTGTTGGATAGGACAGAGAGAAATCGAGAGAGGAGAGGAAGACAGAGAAGGAGAGAGAAAAATAAACACCAGAAGACCTGCTTCACTGATTGTGAAGCAACCCACCTGCGGGTGGGGAGCTGGGGGCTGGAACCAGGTTCCCTGAGCTGGTCCTTGTGCTTTGCACTCTGTGCACTTAAGCCGGGATGCCACTGCCCACCCTGAATTGCTATATTTCATCAGCCTGGCAACAAGCCACATTCTTACATTTGTGCTCCAGCACTGGTTAATTTGCTGGGTGAAAACAGTATGTTGTATTTGTTATGATCTGTGCAGTGAACAACAAAGTTCATTGTTGGTATTTCAGTTTCGCCAGTGATTTATGACTTTGGCTAATCAGGTCTTTGTGGCTTTCCCTATCAGTTTGTAAAGGCTAGTTCTCCAGATAGCGGATGAAGCCTCCATAGGTAATGCCTCATCCAGAGTTAGGTATGTGGAGCCTAGTCCCCAGTCCCAGGAAAACTGCCTGGATCATAGCAGATGGAGACAGCAGGAGTGTGTCCTATGGACCCCATTTGGTTACAGCCTTAAAGTGGAACACACTAGAGCATCGAGGTGAGGGTGTCAGAACCAACTCAAGTTAAGAAGATGAGCACAAGGAAGAGAAGACCAAAGGAGGGTCTCCTCCTCCTCCTCCTCCTCCTCCTCCTCCTTTTCTTCTTTTTCTCCTTCTCCTCCTCCTCTTCCCCCTCCCCTCTCCCCCGTCCCCTCTCAGTCTCTTCTTTTTCCTCCCCCTCCATCTCCTCCTCCTCTTCCTCCTCCCCTCCTCCTCTTCCTTTTCGTCCTCTTCCTTCTCCTCTTCCTTCTCGCTCTTTCTTTTTATTGCCACCAGGGTTATAACTGGGGCTTGTTGTCCACACTACGAATCCACCACTCCCAGTGGTCACCCTTTTACCTTTTTCTATTTTTCCTTCCAAACTTCATTAGATAGGATGGAGAGAAACTGAAAGTGGATGGGAATATAGAGAAGGGGAGAGAAAGATATACACCTGCAGACCTGCTTCACTGCTCCTGAAGCAAACCACCTACAGGCGGGGAGTGAGTGGGGGCTCAAACCTGGGTCCTTGCACCCAGTAATATGTGCACTTAACCAGGTGTGCCACTGCCTGTCCCGTCCCCCCCCCCACCACCAAAGAAGGGTCTTCTGAGAAGTTTCTAGCAGACTGTACCCTACCTGGGGCTTGGCTTGCCATTTATAATTTCCATCGACTAACTAGTAGGCACTTGATTCATAGGAAGGCTGTCTTGGTTCCAGAAATGCAGAAAGCACTGCAGTCTTTTTAAAATCACTTTATTAGAGGGTTATTAGTTGACAGTATAGTTTCTCATCTCCATGTGATAGATATATGTATGCAAAGCACAATCAACTTGGTTCATCTTCCACCATCATTCAATACCACCATGATCATCTCTAGGACTCGATGTTCGCATAATAAATCCAGCACTCCTGGTGGTCATTATTTTACTTTCTAGAGACAAAGAGAAATTGAGGTGGGGGAATAGAAAGGGAAAGAAAAAGAGAGACAGTTGCAGCTAAGCTTCATTGCTCATGAAGCTCTCTGTCTGTAGGTGGGGAGCCAGGACTTGAACAGGTGTCTTTGCCCATGGTGACACATACACCTAACTGAATGTGCCACCCAACCCCTCAGGCCCAGCATACAGGTCTTAAACTGAATTGTCGTTTAACTGAATCAAATATCCCAACTTAGAATCAATTCCCTACAGTTGCCCAATTATCTCCAGTCCACATAAGAGCTGATCTTGTTAAACCACCAAAACCCAAGTCACACCACCAGCCCCCAACACACACTCACAGCCTCCGCCCCATTTACTTCTTCAAACACCGGAGCAGCAGCTCTGCATTTCTTTCAGCTAGTTGGCCAGTAAATGCTTTAATTACCAATTGAAAGGGATAAAATAAAATCATGTGGCGGAATGGCTTTAATTAGAATTTAGTGAATCAGGCAAGCAATTAGTGCATCTAAGAAAGGAAGCTGTGGATACATATTTGTCTCTGTTGATCTTTGCTGAATTCAATGAACGTTTGACTCCAGCTCCTGCAGTTGAACAAAGGCCATCATCATACTGCTCCTAACCATAATGCCACAGCATAATGGGTCTGCAGAATGACTTCCATGGCTGAGGCTCTGAGGTCCCAGGTTCCATCCCCAGCACCACTATCAGCCAGAGCTGAGCAGTGCTCTGGAAAAAAAATAACCAAGCAAAAATAAACAAAAACCCTAATAATTTAGCTCAAACCCTATTTCTCTCATCATGATGCTCTCACATTGTAGCAAAAGAGAAGATTTTGTCATTTCTAACAGTTGTGTGGTGTTCACTTGTGTGGATGTTACACAATCCTTAATCACTAATCTGTTTGGGTTGTCACCCATTTTGGCTCCTACAAATACTGTCACCATGAATGTAAAAGTGTGCACAAATCTCTTGAGATAAGTGTTTGTGTCCTTTGGACAGATGTCATTAGCGAAGAATTGCCAGCTAATTTTTTTAAGATTTATTTATTTATTTACTATCAAAGCTTCCTCCATGCAGCAGGCTCAGGGCTTGAACCTGTGTCTCATGCACAGCCAACAGCACACTATCCAGGTGACATATTGCACCAGCCCCACCCTCTCTCTTCTCTAGAACAAAACAAAGCTCACCCACCTGGGAAAGCTGTCAAAAGGGTGAGCATGAGGGTCTGTGGAACCCCAGTCCAGCACCCAGTGCGCAGACACTCTCCGGCATCTTTTGATGCTTTTGCCCTAAGCGTGGCCTGGCGGCCCATTCTCAGAGCACACACCGCCCAGCTCCTTGGAGACCGAACAAGCACAGCACACAGGACAGAGGCCCTTGGCTGCCCTGCCGGGTGGGCTGTGATTTGGTCTAACAACCCCACAAAGGGATAGAAGACAAAGTTTGCTGAGGCTTGTTGCACTCAGGAAACCAGTGTTTCGCCCCAGAGCCCACCCAGCACGCCCCTTGTTTCTGACCCCACCAGGACTCCGAATAAGGTCAAGGTTGCCCGCCTTGGGCAGCTCTGGAGGCTTTGCCCTTGAGGTCAGAGCAGGTTGCCTGGACACCGCCCCCTTGTTGCTTCTCTGCACAATGACCTCCAGTCTTAGCCAGATGGGGATGCACCGTGTGGAAACCTTATATGGTACCAGCCCTGGTGGTGAAGTGGGCAGCCATCACTGTCTGAGGGAGATAGTGGCAGGGAATGGGACCTCCTGCCACCATCCCATTACTTTGGAATTTTCAGCTTGTTCAGTGTTGCCAGGGAGCCCCCCTGTGTTATCATTCCCTGCCGCCATTCATCTCAAGAACTCAGGTATGGAAGATGCTTTCTGTTGGGGGGAGTCCGTCCAGATCAGCAATTGAAGTTAGGCTGAGAAGCAAGGTTTCTGGCACTGAGCTGTTTGATTCGAAATGTGCAGCCGTGCTTGCTTTCTAAGGTCTGTTTTGTTAAGTGTCTTGCAGGCTTAAAAAAATGCACGTTTTCTGGGCTGGGTAGTGGTGCACCTGGCTGAGTACACGCATTATAAGGATCTGGGCTCAAGGCCCCCAGTCCCCACTTGCAGGTGGCAGCTTCATTCATAAGGGGTGAATACATGTTGCAAGTCTCTCTCTCTTTCTGTCCCTACTTTTCACTTTTCTCGTCTATCTCTATGCAATAAATACTACTTCTTCTTTGGGCAGGGGATGAGAATCTTGGGAACTCAGGGTAGACATATTATGACAAGGGGTTGGGTGGAGGGGAGGCTAGCACACAGAACAGGAATATGGGGTGCATACTATCTGGAGCATTGGGGGGGGGTCTGGGGATTCTGATGACTGGTTTTGTAGCAGGAGGCCTGGACACAAGGTACTGGTGCAGCCAGGGGAAGAGAGTTACCAGGAAGGAAAAACTCTCCCTACTTTCTGTCTCTCCCTTCTCTCTCTCTCTCTCTCTCTCTCCTCTCTCTCTCTGTCTCTTTCTCTCCCTCTCTCCCTCCCCCCGACCTGCTCAAAAATAAGTTAATATTGGACTGAGAAAGCAGTTCAGTGATTCCACACTTGCACAGGTTCCTGTATTCATTCACCAGTGCTGTCTAAGAGAAAACTGATCCCTGGCCTCAATATCCTGTTCAAAACAAGACAGTAGACCTAAAAAATGGAGTCACCTATGCTCAGTGCCAGAGACGACCCGAACTGCCCCTGCGGCTACAGACAGACTATGACCCACATAGTCAACAGCTGCCACCTCTCCAGATTCAAAGGAGGTCTCGAAACTTTACATCAGGCTCAACCTGACGCTGTTGACTGGCTACGGAAGAAGGGCAAACTCTAGAAGAAGAAGAAGTCCTACAGAATCACCAAATCAAGACTTCATTTCCTCCCCCAAAAGTAGTCAATATAATATTTAACCTTTTTTTTTTTTTTGCCTTCAGGGTTATTGCTGGGGCTTGGTGCTTGCACTATTGAATCCACTGCTTCTAGAAGCCATCTTTTTTTTTTCATGGATATTATTCTTGTTGCTGCTGTTGTTGTTGGATAGGACAGAGAGAAATTGAAATTGAAAGAGGAGGGGAAGGCAGAGAGAGAGGGAGAAAAAGATAGATGGCAGCAGACCTGCTTCACCGCTTGTGAAGCAACCCCCCTATAGGTGCAGAGCTGGGGGTTAAAGAATCTCCTAACTACTACCAGAGAGGTCACCTGCTTGGTAGGTCCCTTAGAGGGAAATGACATAGAAATAATCAACATACTCTTAGCCTCACTTAACACCCTTGCTCCCACTCTCCTCTGCCTTTGAGTCTTGAGATTTTCAGTGAGTTTCTTCCCGATTCATGAATCATTGAGTAAAACCAACATGATCTTCACATTTTGCTCAGTTGAATTAAAAAAAAAAAAAAAAAACACTTCCAGTCTATCAAAATCCAGCTTCATGAAAAGAGGGTTACGCATCTGTGTTCTCCAAAAGGTTTTCTAGAAGATTCCATGGCATTGGAGACTTGAAGGTGGGGGAAGGAGCCTTGTAAATACCAGGCCTCCTCCCAGCTCAGCTGGACTTCGTGCCAAGATGTCCTATTGCCTCAGGATAGTGTCAGTTCTGTTGTAACATTTGAACAGGGAGAGCTTTCTACCACCAGCTTCAAAACAGGTATAGGAGCTGAGCTAGCTTTCAAGTCCACTTTGAACCTGCACCCCACTTGCAGCATTGGAACAATTACTACCATAGCCAAAGGCTGGCATCAAGATGCAGGCTGCTTCTAAGCATATAGTCTCTGCTGTGTCCTGCATTTCCTTAAAAAAAAATCTAAAGTGGAAATTGCAAATAGGTTACTGCCAAGCAAAGTGCCTTGAAACTGGCATCATTGATTGCTCTACATGAGCAAAAAATTTGCATGTACTAGGAGAATCAGAATGAGGGCCTGGGGTGTGATAGAGCTGGGGGGTGGGGCTAGCTAGTGATGCCTTGGGTCCAAGTTCATGGAGAGTGCCTCTGGGTCAGTCTTGGGTTCTGCAGAGCTGTGTTAATTGCAGGCAAGGCAGCAGAAGGCACGTGGCAGCCAAACGGAGAAAGAACATAGAGGGGCTGGGTGGTGGCAGACCTGGTTGAGTATGTTACAAAGCGCAAGAACCCAGGTTCAAGCCCCCAGTTGGCACCTGCAGGGGGAAAGCTTCACAAGCGGTGAAGCAGTGGTTACAATGTCTCTTTGTCTCTCTATCTCCCCCTTCCTTTCCGTTTCTGGATGTCTCTATCCAATAAATAAATAAAGATGATAAAAAAGAGAGAGAAACAGCATGGATAATTCAGTTCCTGGGAATGCCATCTTCACCCATTAGTGGCCTGTTGCTACTTAAGTGCTGTGGCATCTCTCTCTGTGTGTCTCTGTCTCTCTCCCTCTCTCTTTCTCTTCACTTCTGTCTCAATCTGAAAAAGTCATGAAACCCCAGAGATGACCAAATTCATATATGTATTGATGCCTGTATGTCAGTGTTGATCTAAGAATGAATGATTGGTCTGAAAATCCCCAGTCAATCTCTCCATCCTCATCTTAGAATCTGATTCCTTTCCTTCTTCAACACTTCCCAAGATGAAGAATTTACCCTCTCCTGCCACATGGCAATTTTTTTTTCTTAAATTCCTCTATCAAGGGATCTTTCCTTCTCTCCTGCCCACTCCTCATCTCCCCTGCCCTCCCCCTTTTCTTTTTTTCTTCTCTCCTGTCCCCCTCCTTTCCTCTTTGCTTCTCTCCTCTATTCTCCTCTCCTATCCTCTTTTCTTTTTTTTTTTAACCTCTTTGTCATCAGGGTTATGACTGGGATTCAGTGCTTGCACAACAAATCCACTGCTTCTGGTGTCCTCTTTTCTTTCCCCTTCCTTCCTTCCTTCCTTCCTTCCTTCCTTCCTTCCTTCCTTCCTTCTCTCCTTCCTTCCTTCCTTCCTTCCTTCCTTCCTTCCTTCTCTCCTTCCTTCCTTCCTTCCTCCCTCCCTTTCTCCCTCCTTTCTTTCCTTCTTTCTTCCCTTCCTTTCTTTTTTCCTTCCTTCCTTCCTTCCTTCCTTTCTTCCTTCCTTCCTTCCTTCCTTCCTTTTTATCCTTTCTTCCTGTCCTTATTTTTATTTCTCCCTTCCTTCTTCCCTGCTTCCAGCCCTTCCTTCCTTTCTTTTATATTTGATATATAGAAAGACATAGGAAGAGGACTGGGGAGACAGCATAATGATTATGCAAAGAAACTTTCATACCTGAGGCTCTGAGGTCCCAGGTTCAATCCCCAGCACCACCATCAGGCAGAGCTGAGTGGTACTCTAGTGTCTCTACTCAGTAAAATAAATAAACCAATCTTTAAAACAGAAAAAGAAGGAAAGAAATAGAGAGGAAGAGAGACACCTGCAGTGATGTCCTCCCCCATTTATAAAGCTTCCCCCCTACAGGTGGGGACCAGGGAGTTGAACCTGTAACTTGTGGGGTCTACCAGACACCACTGCCCAGCCTTGATATTTCTCCTTTTCTATCCTCCCCTTACTAACTTTTGCTCATCTTGGAGTGACCAACTGATATCTTTCAGGCTAGCTTCTCCTGAGCTTGTTGTGCCCAGATCTCTTTATAACATCATCTGTATTATATAACCCTCTTTGGGGCTCTGATCATAACTGAGGTCTCAGAACTGCTGGTGCCATAATCTGACAAAACTCCTCCAGGGCAGAGAATTTAGTCCAGCCTGTTTCCCTGGAGAACAACTATTTCTAGCACAGTCCTGGCTCACATACCCATAAAAATACTGGCCTGAGGGAATAATCTGAGAAAATAGTGAATCTTCTGGTGCAAATCAGTGACCAAGACTGGGGCAAAGGGTCTTGCAATCCTGAACCAAGATAGGTTTATTTATTTATTTATTATTTATTTACTTATTTATTTCCCCAGAGCACTGTTCAGCTCTGGCTTATGGAGCTGTGGAGAAATGAACCTGGGACGTTGGAGCCTCAGGCATGAATGTCTTTTTGCATAACCTTTATGTTTATCAACCCCTGTCCTGAACCCAGAATTGTTCAATAGATTCCACCAGTCCTGAACAGAATGACAATGCAGTTGAAAAAAAAAAAAAGAAATGGAAACAAGCTAACAGAAACCCACAGTGTTTTCTATTATTTAATTTTATTAGTGATTAAATAATGATTAACAAGATAGTAAGATAACAGGGGTACAATTCCATACAGCTCCCACCACCAGAGTTCAGTGTCTCATCCCTTCTACTGGAAACTTTCCTATTCATTATCCCTCTGGGAGCTTGGACCCTGGATCATTATGGGGTGGAGAAGGTGGGTGTTCTGGCTTCTGTAATTGCTTCTCCACTGGACTTGGGCATTAGCAGGTCGATCCTTCCAGCCTGTTCCTAGTGGGGCAGAGCTCTGAGGAGGTGGGGTTCCAGGACACATTGGTGAGGTGGTCTGCCCAGGGAAGTCAAGTTGGTATCATCGTAGCATCTGCAACTTGGCTGAAAAGCATTAAGATATAAAGCAGAATAAATTGTTTAATAATCAGGAACCTAAAGGTAGAAATAGGTCAGATGAAACTAGGGGTCTTTGTGTTTCCCATTCAATGGACTGTTTCTAGGTTCAAAGAGGAAGAACAGTTCACAAAAGAAATCTGGAGAAGAAGGGGGGGGGTATCAGCAAAGGACTCACCATGAATCATAATGAATAAAACAAAGAGAAGAAGAAGAAGAAGAAGAAGAAGAAGAAGAAGAAGAAGAAGAAGAAGAAGAAGAAGAAGAAGAAGGAGAAGAAGAAGAAGAAGAGGAAGAAGAAGAAGATCCTGCTTATTGTTTATCTAATTTTGAATTTTAATGAATAGCAGGGATGGTAATTACTCAACTCCTATGTTTATATAAAAACCAAAGCATGGAACCTCACAGTTCGATGATATTTATGAAATACCAGGTTCCCTTAAATAATCAGCTTTGCAATTAGAAAGTGGGAGATACTCATTAACATTTGAAACTGGATAAATAAAGAATAGAGATGCTATTGATTCATTAAAATTATTTAAAAAAAACAACCGGAAATTACCTGCTCCTCTTTGGGGGTCCACCTCTATCATTGAATTAACCACGAGTCAAAGTGCTCCTGAGAGGCACCCCCAAAAGCACACGCAGTGCCTAATAGCAGATGAATTGATTTGAGCTGTTTGACAATTCAGTGCATCTTTTCTTCTTTTGTTTTTTTTGATTTTGTTTTTGAGGATTCATGGCCAGCTGGTGATGTCAGAAGAGTGTTGGCCAATGGAATACTACTCAGCTGTAAAAAAATGGTGACCTCACCGTTTTCAGCCGATCTTGGATGGACCTTGAAAAAATCATGTTGAGTGAAATAAGTCAGAAACAGAAGGATGAATATAGGATGATCTTACTCTCAGGCCGAAGTTGAAAAACAAGATTAGAAAAGAAAACACAAGTTGAACCTGAAATGGAATTGGAGTATTACACCAAAGTAAAAGACTCTGGGGTGGGTGGGTGGGTGGGGAGAATACAGGTCCATGAAAGATGATGAATGACATAGTGGGGGTTGTATTGTTAAATGGGAATCTGGGGAATGTTATGCATGTACAAACTATTGTATTTACTGTTGAATGTAAAACATTAATTCCCCAATAAATAAATAAATTATTAAAAAAAAAAGAAGAGTGTTGGCTTTAGGGCAGGGATGAATCTGGGTTTTCAGCTCATCTTCCTGGCCAGCAGCGTGGTTCACCTGGATAGTGTGCTGATGTGGTATGTGTGTGACCCAGGTTCAAGCCCAGCCCTCATGGCATTGAAGGAGGCTTTGGTTCTATTCTCTCTCTCTCTCTCTTATTTTAAGCTTCTTTATTGGGGAATTAATGGTTTACAGTCCATAGTAAAATACAATAGTTTGTACATGCAGGGGTCAGGCAGTGGCACACCAGGTTAAGCGCACATGGTATGAAGAGCAAGGACAACTATGAGGATCCTGGTTTGAGGCCCCAGCTTCCCACCTGCAGGGGGTCTCTTCAAAAACAGTGAAGCAGGTCTACAGGTATCTCTCTGTCTCTCTCCCTTTGTATCTCCCTCTCCCCTCTCAATTTCTCTCTGTTCTATTTTTAAAAAACTGAAAAAATGACCACAGGAGCAGTGGATTTATAGTGCAGGCTCTGAGCCCCAGTGATAACCCTGGAGGCCAAAAAATAAAAATAAAAGTTTGTACATGCATAACATTTATCAGTTTTCCACACAACAGTACAACCCCCACTAGATCCTCTGCCATCCTGTTCCAGGACCTGAACTCTCCCTTCCCACCCTCCCCAGAGTCTTTGACTTTGGTGCAATACACCAGCTCCAGTCCAAATTCTGCTTAGTGTTTTCCCTTCTGATCTTGTTTTTCAACTTCTGTCCCTGAGTGAGATAATCCCATATCCATCTTTCTGTTTCTGACTTATTTCACTTAACATGATTTCTTCAAGCTCCATCCAAGATGGGCTGAAAATGGTGAGATTATCATTTTTAAGAGCTGAGTAGTACTCCATTGTATATATATACCACAATTTGCTCAGTCACTCATCTGTTGTTGGGTACCTGGATTGCTTCCAGGTTCTGACTATTACAAATTGTGCTGCTATGCACATAGGTATACACAAATCTTTTTGGATGGATGTATTTGGTTCCTTAATACAATGTTTTTTATTATCTCTATTTACCAGATACAGTAAGAAATTGAGAGGGTAGGAAGGAATAGAGAGGGAGAGTGACAGAGAGACACATGCAGCACTATTTCACCACTCATAAAGCTTTCCCCTTGCAGGTGGGGACCGAGGATTTGAACCTGGTTCTTGCACACTATAACATGTGTGCTCAACCAGGTACATCACCACCTGGCCCCTCTCTCCTATTTATTATGATGACAATGATTTTTTTCTTCTGTGTGACTTGGGGTCTCACTTACCTCTCCTGGAATTAACTCCTTTGTCCATCTTCCTTTTGTTTATTTTTATTTATTTATTTTGAAGATTCATGGCCAGATGGTGATATGTTGGGGAGAGCCTGCCAGTATGTGAAGTTCAGTGATGGACTCTAGCCAGGCCAGCACCCTAAGACTCACAGTGAGCCCTTAACCACTCTTGCTATAACTGTTTCACAGCTGTATAAATATGGCACCTGACTTGTGTACCAAATAAATGCCTGTCTCCCTGTAGGTACAGTTCTCAGACCCAGCAGGGACATTGAGGCATGGAGAGCAGTGTGTAATGATACTGGCAGGTGCTCCAGTGAGGATTAGAGATGGGGGTTTAGTCAGGAAGCCTGGGAGGCAGCCACTAGGAGCATGTGAGTTTGTTCCATCACCATGGCACCCAGGATACAGCAAGTGTTCATGTAAATTTCTGTAACCACCATTGTGACATCACCCCTCTAGCTGCCTTCCTGATGCCCAGTGACCTTCTCTTTGCTCAGAAGACATGTGGTCCAGCTTATTTCTGGGACTGAACCTGGAGCCCCAGGCATACCTTACCCTTTGAGCTGTTTCCCAGGCTGCTCCACACTTCCTTTGTGGAGTCTCCCATGATTCCTGGACCCTGGTAGTTGACAGTACCCAACACATTCTCTGCTTCAGCCCCAGCTTCTCAAAAAGTGCTCTGTCTTAAGGCCCTACAGTGTCCAGCTGAGTGCCCACCACCTGCCTGGCCATGCCAAGATTTGAATTGTAATCTCTGTCACCTCATTGGGCTGACCATCTGCCCATCTTTCTCACCATATCTCTGTCCAGCTCGATAATTCCATGGTCTCAGCTGGTTTCAGAGTTTCTCCCTTGAAGGATGATCTCTCTTAGCTCCTGGTCATCACATGTCACCTGGGGATAGTCTCCATGGCCAAATGTGGGGTCTCTGGACATATGAGGTGAGCAAGGACAGAGAGTCACCTTCCTTAAAATTTGTTTAAATCTTTATTTTAATTGACTTTTTTTTTTGCCTCCAGGCTTATCATGGGGGTTTGGTGCTTGTACTATGAATGCATTGCTCCTGGAGGCCATTTTTCCCACATTATACTGGGTAGGACAGAGAGAAATTGAGAGAGGAGAGGGAGATGGAG
Organism: Erinaceus europaeus; assembly: GCF_950295315.1. Lineage (NCBI taxonomy): Eukaryota > Metazoa > Chordata > Mammalia > Eulipotyphla > Erinaceidae > Erinaceus > Erinaceus europaeus. The sequence continues at coordinate 32,696 of NW_026648254.1, read as the reverse complement.
AGGGAGAGAGACAGGAGACACCTGCAGACCTGCTTCACAACTTGTGAAGCAACCCCCCGGCAGGTGGGAAGCCAGGGTCTCAAACCAGGATCCTTGTGCTTTGTACAATGTGTTCTTAACTTTCTTTCTTCCTTCCTTCCTCCTTTCTTTCCTTTCTTTATTTTGACTTTATGTATAGAGAAATACAGAGGGAAAATAATAGAGACAGAGATAGAGAAAGAGAGAGAGATACCAGGACTCTGCTGATCTGGGAATGGAACCTGAGGTCTCACAGCCTTAGGCATAAAAATCTTTTGCTTACTCCTATGCTGTTTCCCCATCCCTCTTTTTTTCATTTTGATATGACAGAGAGAAATGGAGAGGGGGAAAGGAAGACACAGAGGTAGAAAGAGAGAAAGAGAAAAAGAGAGAGAGAGAGAGACAGACCTGCAGTTTCACACCTGTGAAGCTCCCCTCCTGCAGGTGAGGCCTGGAGGCTTGAACCTTATGCATGGTAAGGTGTATACTCTATAGGGTGTGCCACCACCGAGCCCCCAAATATTCATTCTTTAAGGCATATTTAAACATTCAAAGAAGAGTTGATCATTTCCACAATAGGAGTCCAGTTAGTGTGAAAAGGTCCCATAACACTTGTGTTTCCTTCAGCATTTAAGTAGATTCCCTGTTGGATACTCAGCAACTGGGAAGGAATTTCAGGAACCTCAGGTGAGTCTTCTAGTCCATGACCATCCTCCCAGACCTAGGAGAGCTTGGCCCAATTCCTCACAGGGAGAAATGACAGACTACCTTTCCACTATGTCTATAGAGCAACAGATTTTGAGATAGGAGAGGAAGATCTGGAGAAAGAGAGACATCTATACAGACCTGCTTGGCCACTTGTGAAGCATGCTCCCACAGTTGGGGAGGAAGGGCTCAAACCAGGATCTTTTCACAAGTCCTTGAACTTCATACTATGTGCAGTGAACCCAGTGCCCCACTAACTTTACATCAATGTGCAACAGGAGCTCAAGGTTCCCTTCACCCCCTTCCCTCCCTCCCTCCCTTTTCTGCCCCAGGGTCCTTTGTTTTGGTGGAATACACCAAGTCCAGTCCATGTTAGCCTTTGCAGTTTCCCATTTTCCTGTCCCTGTTTCCTAAGTTTCATCTATGAGTGAGGTCGTTCAGCCTTTGTCCTTTTCTTCTTAACTCCTCTAACTTAACGTGTCTTCAAGTTCCATCCAAGATGAGGCAAAGGACATGACCTCATCATTGTGAATATCTGACTGTTAAGATGTACTATCCAATGTGTGCAGGTACCACAGATTTTCTATCTCTTCCTCTCTCCTTTCTTTCTTTCTTTCTTTCTTTCTTTCTTTCTTTCTTTCTTTCTTTCTTCCTTTCTCTCTCTCTCTCTCTCTCTCTCTCTCTCTCTCTCTCCCTCTCTCTCTCTCTTTCTTTTCTCCTCTCTTTCTTTCTTTGACACCAGGGTTATCACTGCATCTTGATGCCAACACTACAAATCCATCACTACTGGCAGCCATCTTTTCCTTTTATTTTTTTCTTTTTCTATCTGAGATAGGACAAAGAGAAATTGATAGAAGACAAAGAGAGGTAAAGGAAGACAGACACCTGCAGACCTGCTTAACCACATGAGGCAGACCCTCTGCAGGTGAGGAGTGGGGTCTTAAACCTGGGTCCTTACACTTGGTGATATATGTGCTTAAGTGGGTGTACCACTGCCCAGCCTCTGTGCCACAATTTTTTGAGCCACTCATCTGTCCTTGGACATCTAGGTTGCTCCCAAGTTTGGGCTATTTTGAACTGTGCTGTTATGAACATAGGTTTTCATGGGTCTCTTCTAATAGATTTTATTAGTTTATTTATTTGATAGAGACAGGGAATGGGAAAAGTAGGGAGAAACAGAGAAACACATGCAGCACCTCTTCACTTATGAAGCTTTTTCCATGCAGGTGGAAACCAGGATTTAAACCCAGGTTCTTGCACACTGAAATGTGTGTACCTAACTAGGTGCACCACTTGACCCCAAACTATTATGCTATCTCCCCAGCCCCTAGTTGTTTTTATTTCCTTTGGATAAATCCCTAAGAAGGAAATTTCTAGGTCACAGGGCAGATCAATTTCTGATATTCTGAGAAATCTCCAGACTGTTTCCCACAAGACTGACTGACATGACTTCCCCTTCAGGACATGGGACATCTCCAGCTTCTGGGAGCTGTTAAAAACTACCTGTACTCACTGGAAATCCTTCCTGAGTTGTTGGCCTCACCACAGCTGAATAATAATGGTTATGTGTTTTTTCATTTTATTTATTCATTTTTTTGTATTATTTGTGGGATAATAGGGGCACAGTTCCACACAATTCCATGAGAGTTCCACATCCTATCTCCTCCATTGGAAACCTATCTCCACACCATGATAGTTCCACATCCTATCTCCTCCATTGGAAACTTCCCTATTCTTTTTCCCTCTGGGAGTATGGACCAAAGATCTTTATGGGGTGCAGAAAGTGGGAGGTCTGGCTTCTGTAATTGCTTTTCCACTGGACATGGGTATTGGTGGGTTTGTGTGTTTTAAATAAATACATCTGGTTTTAAAGATTCTCCAAACTGTTTTCCATAGTGGTTGCACCAGTCTGCATTTCTACCAACAGTGTTTTGAGATGCTGTTTTAAAATGTTTCCCACCATTTAGCTCCTGGCCTGGCCCCCTACAGACATCTATACAGTAGAATGCTATTCTGCAATTAAAAATGATGAGACAGCATCATCTGAGAAAAAAATGGATGGATATGGAGGTGATCATGCTGATAAGCAGAGGTTTCACTTACCTATAGAATATAGATGACTAAGCAAACAAAACTGAAAAAAAAGGTGGCTGGTGGTGGCAAACCTAGTTGAATGCAAACACTGTAGTGCAGAAGAACCCAAGTTCCAATTTGAGGTCCCCACCTGTATGGGGAAAGAAGCTTCACAAGTGCTGAAACTGCTCCAGGTGTTTCTCTCTTTATCTCCCCTTCCCCTCTCATTGTCTCTTTTTCTCTATCCAAAATAAGTTTTTAAAAATAGAGGGTAATCAGAATATCATTTACACAATGTGAGAACTAAAGTGGTGGGGAAGAAAAGGATTGGTTGGGGGAAAAGGAGAGAGGGAGGGAGAAAGAGAGAGAGAGAGAGAGAGAGAGAGAGAGAGAGAGACTGACCCCTGTTGCCTACTGATCCAAGCCCTGGGAATTGTATTCCTACCTTCACAGAGAGAAATAATTCTTGAAAACTGGTGGCATGAGTTGGATCATGAGCCAGGATGTCAGATGAGGCACAAGGGAACTAAATGAGAACACAGTTTCTCTCTAATGAGGATGGCATCTTAGAGTTGAGAGACAAAGGTCTTCCTCCACAGTCTTATGGTCCAGCCAGTCTATCTTGGCATTACTCTCGATCGCACTCTCTCATTTCACAAACATCTCATAAAAACTGCAGCAAAGGTGGGCATGAGGAATAACATCATTGCAAGACTGGCCAGCTCCTCATGGGGCGCGAGTGCTTCCACACTACGATCATCATCTCTGGCATTATGCTATTCCACTGCAGAATACTGTGCCCCAGTATGGTTCCGTAGCCCCCATGTCCACTTGGTCGATTCCAAATTATATTCCTCCATGAGGATCATTTCTGGAACCATCGGTTCCACCCCAGTTCCATGGCTGCCAGTTCTTAGCAACATTGCCCCACCAGATATTCGTCGGGATGCTGCATCATCTAAGTTCATTTCCCACGTCTACGCTCGACCGGACCTACCAATATACGCAGATATCTTCGCCCAACCTGTCCAACGTTTGACGTCTCATCACCCAATCTGGTCCCCTATGCCTACACTGAACTTCTCTGTTCCAATCTCTTGGAAACAGAGTTGGCAGTCAGCTGAGGTAAAGAACAAACACCTCATCACAGACCCCTGCAAGCGTCAACCCGGCTTTGACCTAGCGCCTTATGATTGGGCCCTCCTCAATCCCTATGGAACAGGCCATGGCCGGTGCGCCGCTATGTTCCATCGCTGGGGAGCCAGAGATGACCCGAATTGCCCCTGCGGCTACAGACAATGACCCACATAGTCAATGACTGCCATCTCTCCAGATTCAAAGGAGGTCTTGAAACTTTACATCAGGCTCAACCTGACGATGTTGACTGGCTACGGAAGAAGGGCAAACGCTAGAAGAAGAATGGTCCAGAGATATTCTGATAGAGCACAGAAATGCAATTAGAGGAAAGTTGTTGGACTCTGAATGGCATCAAGATGTTCCTTGGTGGGCTGCTACAGGGGTGAGGGCAACTGCTGCCCAACTGAGGTCCCCTAGAGGCAGTGGGAAGAAGTGCCACAAACAAAAGACAATGGTTACCACAAATCCCTTGGAACCTTGCTAAATGTCACTGCTTACTGTGGGCTTGTTTGGGACAAAGGTATTGTGATGGGAACAACTATGGGCCTCTAAAAATTCTTTTGCAGGGGTCAGGCAATGGTTGATCATATACACTAGCATACACAATGACCCAAGTTCAAGCTTCTAGACCCTACCCAGAGGAAGCTTTTTTTTTTTTTCAATTTGTTTTTGTTTTTAACCAGAGCACTGCTCATATCTGGCTTATGGTGGTGCAGGAGCTTGAACCAGGGACTTCAAAGCCCATACATGAAAGTCTCTTGGCATAACCATTATGTTATCCCCCTCCTCTGAAGTGGGCTTTATGAGCAGTGAAGCAATGCTGCAGATCTCTCTCTCTCTCTCTCTCTCTCTCCTTAACTCCCCCTCCTCTCTCAAATTCTCTCTGTCCTATCCAATAAAATAAATGAAAAATAAGTAAATAAAAATCAAATGATTTATTTAATATTTAATGAGAGAGAGAGAGATTCCCAGAGGATCTCTCATGCACATGCAATACTGGGATTTGGACTCAAGACCTTATGCTTAAGAGTACAGTGCTTTATTCTGTGCACCACCTCCCAGGCCACATATTTATTATTAATTTAAAAAAAATTATTTATTGAATAACAACTGAGAGAAGTTGAAGTGGAAGAGTGTTATAGGGAGAGGGAAAAAGAGTCACCTGCAACACTGCTTCACTAATCACTAAGAGTCCCCCTGCAGGTGGAGACTGAGAGCTTGAACACAGGTCCTTGCACAGTAAGTAATATGTGCACTTTATAGGTTACACCACTACATGGTCCAGCCCCCCCCCCATTCTTATCTGAACACACCCTCTCCCTTAGCATTTTACAACATGCCTGTAGTTGGAGGCCATCTTTCTAAGGTTAATTAAGTTAAATAAGGTTAGTAGGACATGCTCTAATAAAATAAGACTGGAATTTTGATAAGGAGAGGCAGTTTGGACACAGACATGCCAGGTGATGAAATAGAGACAGGAAATCATTAACACGTCAAAACAAGTTCCACAGGAAAAACAACAAGTCCATCCTATCAATACCCTGAGCTCCAATTTCTAGCCTCCAAAGCTGTGAAGACTGACCTGTTGTTGAAACCTTTCAATCTGTGATATTTTGTGTGGCACCTCAAGCAGAACAAAGTAGGTCCTGTTCTGCACTGTGTGCTTCTGATAAGGGAAGAAAGGGTTCTGTGATGCAATAAAAAAGCACTTGCTAGCTTAGGAAGCAGCTCACTTGGAGACACAAGGACCTGGGATTAGTTTATAGGACCAAATGTGAGCACCCTGGTCAACACTGAGGGAGCCCCATGGATGGTGGGGCAGGGCTGTGGGGTCTCTCCTCTCTCAACACCATGATCAGCACCCAGGGAGCCCCATGGATGATGCAGCAAGGCTGTGGGGGGGGGGGGTCTCTTCTCTATCAGCACCATGGACAGCACCCAGGGAGTCCCATGGATGTTGGGGCAGGGCTGTGGGGGTCTCTCCTCTCTCAGCACCATGGACAGCACCCAGAAAGCTCCATGGATGGTGGGGCAAGGCTGTGGGGTCTTTCATCTCTCAGCACCATGGACAGTACCCAGATAGGCTGAGGGAGTTGGCAAAATAGCTTCCCTGGCTACTGCACTTACTTTGTCATGTATACAACCCAGGTTTGATCCTGGTGGTATCTTTCCCTCTCCCTGTCTCTCTGACACTTCTTGCTTTCTCTCTAACTTTTTTTTCTCTCCTATCCTCTCCTTTCCTCTCCTCTTCTCTCCTCTCCTTTCCTCCTCCTCTTCTTCCTCCTCCTCCATCTTCCTTTTTACCAGAGCAGTGCTCAGCTCTGGCTTATAGTGGTGCTGGGGATTGAACCTGGGACTCATGTAGCCTTCCCCCTGCAGATGGAAACTAGAGTCTTGAACCCAGGTCCTTGTTCATGGTAACACATGCCTTTAACCAGGTTCGCCACCACCCAACCCTTCTATAAGCCTCCCATCTATTCAAAACACAAACAAACTGGTTACTAGGAATGGTGAAGTTGTGCAGAAGACACCAAGCCCCAGCAATTAAGACAGGTTGTAAATAAATACATGAAAAGCAACAAGAGTAGCAATCAGATTTCAAATTTAAGATGTTAATCCCTAACAGCTATGGAGCTCAGTCAAGTAGAAACACCAGTAAGTTGCCAGTCTTGAAATCCAAAAGCCTGGACTTCTCGTTGGTTACTGCTTGGTAAGAGTCATTTGTTCTTCAGGACCATCAGCTTCCCTATCTAAAAATAACCCATCTCCCTCCACAACCAGCACTCACATCATCCCCTCGAAAGACTCATATGGGAAAAGTTTGTGAAACACTCTCTGGGAGGAGGGGAGGCAGGGTGCCAGGGGGTGGGGAGACAGCTCAATAAGAACAGCTTCCTGCATTTATTTATGTGCTTGTTTTCTTTCTCAGTGACTTCATAAAGATTCACCAGATCATAAGGTGATGGAGGTGGAGAGCCACACCGCACTCACTGCCCAAGTTCTGTGCCCCCCAACCTCCCAACAATATCCACCATTGTTCTCACAAAGCCTTGTTCAGTTATTTCTTCTTCCTCTTCTTCCTCTTCTTCTTCTTCTTCTTCTTCTTCTTCTTCTTCTTCTTCTTCTTCTTCTTCTTCTTCTTCTTCTTCTTCTTCTTCTCCTTTTGCAAGTTCATGCTCTTTAATTTTTTTTAATTTTTTTATATTTATTTATTTATTTATTTATTCCCTTTTGTTGTCCTTGTTGTTTTATTGTTGTAGTTATTATTGATGTCATCGTTGTTGGATAGGACAGAGAGAAATGGAAAGAGGAGGGGAAGACAGAGAGGGGGAGTGAAAGACAGACACCTGCAGATCTGCTTCACCGCCTGTGAAGGGACTCCCCTGCAGGTGGGGAGCCAGGGGCTCAAACCGGGATCCTTCCATCCTTCCTCCGGTCCTTGTGCTTTGCGCCACCTGCGCTTAACCCGCTGCACTACCGCCTGACTCCCTCTTTAATTATTTTTTTTAACTGCCATCAAGATTATTGCTGGGGCTCAGTGCCTTTAAAATGAGTTCACTGTTCTAGCAGCCACCCTCCCCTTTTTTCTTTTAATTTCATAGGACAGATACAAATTGAGAGGAAAGGAGGAGACAGAGGTAGAGACCTATTTCACTTCTAGTGAAGTGCAAATAATTCTACCCCTACCTCCATCCCCCTGCAGGTGGGGAATGGAGGCTTGAACCCATGTCCTAGAGGATGGTAATGTGTGCACTCAACCAAGTGCTCCATCACCGGCCCCTTTCAATTCTTTGTGATCCATAAACATCTGGACAGTCGTTTTTCACCTCCTTACTTCACTCAGCATAATCACCTCCAGTTCCACCCACTTGTCTAGAAGGACACCATTCATTATCTTCATAAATTGCATAATAGTATTCCATTGACTATGTGTCCCATAACTTCTTAGGCTGCTCTTCCTCTTTGACCAGTGGGAGCTACAGCTGTGAACAGGGGCTGTATGTGTCTCTTTGCATTAGTGTTTGCATGTGCTTTGAATAAATGCCTAGATCATAAGGTAGCTTTTATTTGTTGAAGGACTCTCTTCACTGTTTCCTATAGGGGCTGCACCAGTTTTCATTCCAGCCAACAGAGTATCAAGGTTCCTTTTTTGCAATTAAAAAAAAATAAATCATTGCCACCAGGGTTATTGCTGGGGCTTGGTGTATGTATACACTGCAAACCCACCTCTCCTGGCAGTCATTTTTTTTTCATTCTACTTTTATTTGGTAGAACAGAGAGGAATTGAGAAGGGAGAGGAGCTAGAGAGAGAGAATGAGAGACACCTGCAGCTCTGCTTCACCAATCATGGAGCTTTCCCTTTGCAGGTGGGAATCAGGGGCTTGAACCTGGGTCCTTGTGAGTGGTAACATGTGAGCTTAACCAGGTGCACCACTGCCTGGACCCCAGGTTGCCTCTTTCCTCACATTCTCTCTGACAATATCTCCTGTTTTGTTGACAAGTTTCCCTGTTCTACTTCCTACACAGTTCTACAAGGAAGAATTATCTCTGGTTCCATTCACTGATTTATTCCATTCCACATATATGTGAGTTTGAAGTCAAGTACATTTGCTTCTTTGAGTTTTTACTAGGTGCTGGATGTTATTTTCTGTTTGATATTTGGATGCTTAGTTATTGGTTGAGCTTATTTTGTTTTAGCCCTTCCTTATTCCTTCTACCGTCTCTTCTTTCCTTTTTAAAAAATATTTTATTTTAATCAGAGAGACAGAGAGAAAGCCAGCAAGACCAGAGCACTGCTCAGCTCTGGCTGATGGTGGTGCTAGGGATTGAACCTGGGACCTCAGAGCCTCAGGTATGAACATCTTTTTGTTGTTGTTTGCTTGGTTTTTTTTGTTTGTTTGATTTTTTGGCCTCCAGGTTACTCCTGGGACTCGGTCCTGGCACTAAGAATCCACTGCTCCTGTGTCCATTTTCTCAATTTTGTTGGCTGTAATAGAAATTGAGAGGCTAGGGGAAGAAAGAGAGAGAGAGAGATAGAGAGAGATACAGACCTGCTTGACTGTTTGTGAAGTGACCCCCTCATTTCAGGTGGGGAACCAGGGGCTCTAACCAGAATTCCTGTGTGGGTCCTTGCACTTTGTACTATGTGTGCTTAAACTAGTGCACCAGCATCTGGCCCTTGGAGTGAAAATCTTTTGCATAACTATTATGCTGTCTCCCCAGCCCATGCTTTTGTAAGATAGGTAAAAACACATGTACACCCATACACACACACACACACACACACACACACACACACACACACACACACACACACACACGGGGGGGGGTGAAAAGAGAGAGTGATCACACCACTGAAGTTTCCTTCAGTATGGTAGATCAGGGTTCACACCTAGATAATTCAAAAAGCAGTGTATTAAACAAGTGAGCTAATTTAGCACCCTAGCCCTTCCTCACTTCCTGGTCCCACCAGAGACTCTGGACTCACCCTCCACTCCACCGCCCAAGCCTGTAATCAACCACTTCCCCATATGCTCTACAATCACTCAAGGATCATTCAAATATTCAATATCAATCATGGAAAAAAAGGGGGGGGATTTTTTTCCTTAGAGATAAGACATGGGTTTCATTTACTTTCTAGGTTCCTATCTGTTCTTCTTGCCATCAGTCCTCCCTCCTTTACAGAAAGAACCAAATGGGGGCCAGGCAGTGGTGCATCTGGTTAAGTACACATAGTACTAAGCACAAGGACTCAGGTTAGTGTCCTGGCTTCCCACCTGCGGGGGGGGGGGGGAAATGCTTCATGAGTGCTGAAACAGGTCTGCCAGTGTCATATTTTTCTTTTCATTTCTATTTTCCCCACTCCTTTCTCGATTTCTCTCTGTCCTATACAATAAAATGGGGGAAAAAAGGTCACCAGGAGTAGTGGATTCTTAGTGCCAGCACTGAGCCCCAGCAATAACCCTGGAGGGAAAAATAGAAAGAAAGAAAGAGAGAGAGAGAGAGAGAGGAAGGAGGAAAGAAAGAGAGAGAGGGAGAGGAAGGAGGAAAGAAAGAGAGAGAGAGAGAGAGAAAGGAAGAAAGGAAGGAAGGAAGAGTACTGGAATAGAATTGTTCGCATAGAAATCACAATACCCAGCACCAAGTCAGGTGGTTGAGTATGAATTTTATTTAAGCTGCTCAGCTGAGGATCCAGCCCAGGGAAGACTCACACAGGAGCTCCAAGGACTGAATGCCTAAGCACAGTCAGAAGCATCTTTTTATACTGTTCGCAGCATATGCCAGCATTGGCTACATACAATATTTTGCACAGGTTCCAGGACTTGCCTCATTTATCTGCAATCTAATGACTGAGGGGTGGGTGGGGTTGCTAGGCTTGCCCCACACCTTGGTACAAAAACATCTTGTTTTCCCAGAAACTAATATCCTGCCTTACTGAAAGCAGTGGAGTTTATAGTTAGCATTATTCCTACTCTATGTCTGGTAAATGTTGAACACTTCTATTGTTCTGGTGCCTAACCACCATCCAGTTTAGTCCCTAAACTATGTCCAAAAAACTTGTAACCATTTTTCCCTCACAGAAGGAGGGGAGAGAGAGAGAGAGAGAACCACACGACATTGTTTGTTTTTAAGTTACTAGATACAGAAAAATCGAGAGGGGTAGGAAGAAGAGAGAGACCGGCATCACTGCTTCACTGCTCACAAAACTTTTCCCTGCAGATAGGAACTGGAGGCTTGAATCCAGATCCTTGCACACGTGTGCTCAACTGGGTGCCACCTCTCCAGGATCCTGGATCACCCTCATCTTATTAGGGAGCCATGACTGGCCCCCTGCCTCCCCCCAGGTTGTAGGTAAGCCTGGGTTCCTCAGAATGATTGTCATCTAATACCAGTCCTGGAATTCCAGGACTTCTCAATCTACTGATTGAGGTGAATTAACAGCTGAGCTTCAAGTAAACATCTTACTGTATCCAGTAATGAAAAGCCCATCCAACATTGCCAGTTAACCCATGGAGAAATCAACTTGAGTTTAACTTGTGTACTCTGAGACAAGGATGGGGATAAATAATCATGTAGCTAATAAGTGATGTAGGTTAGATAACAGTCCCAAAGACGCGAGAGCACAATCCCTGGAACCTGAAAATATGTCACTTGACATGTGTAAAAGAGACAGTACAGGTGTGATTAGGTGAGGTATTTGGAGAGGGGATTAACCTGGATTAGCCTGACAGGCCCAGGATAATCTGTGGCTCTCTGTAAGGAGGTAGAAGGATCAGTCAGAGAAGGAGTGGATGATACAGAGAAAGGCAAGGAAGTGGATTCACCTGAAGATTCTTCAGGAGGAGCAGCTCCAATGGCCCATGTTAACTGTGTGACTACTAGCACCATAGGGGTTGGGTTTTTGATGCTGTAAATCATTGAATGTGTGTGATTTGTCACAGAAGCAGTAGGAAACTAGCACAGCACATGAACCAATGGTTGGAGAGCCAGGGAGATTGCTCAGCAGATAGAGAGCATGCCTTCCATGTGTGGGCTATGGGATTGAGACCCAAGACTACATGGAAACACCAAAGGCAGAGACAAACAGAGCTTTTCGCATGGAAAGTGAGATAATGTTTTGGTGTCTGTCTCTCATTAAAATATTTTTAGGTGCTGAGTGGTGTCTCAACTGGAAGAGTGCATACTTCATTTTGTGCAAGGACTAGGATTCAAACCCTTGACCTCCAGAGGTCAAACTTCACAAGCAGTGGAGCAGTGATGTAGCTGTCTCTCTAATTCTCTTTCTTTCTCTCTTTCCTCTATAGAAAGGAAAAAATATGGAAAGGTCACCAGGAATAGTGGACCACTACATATACTAGAGCCCCAGGAAAAATTAGAGAGAGAGAGAGAGAGAGAGAGAGAGAGAGAGATCTGGAGTCCAACAATAAAACAAAATCAATGAAAATAAAATATGAAATATGTGGGCCTGGGTACACCAAAAAGAGCATATACATTCAAGGACCCAGGTTCAAGCCCTTGGTAGAAGGTGTAGTAGTGCTGCAGTTGTCTCTCTGTCTCTTTCCCTTTCTTTTTTATTTTATTTTAATTTCTTTATTGAGAAATTAATGTTTTACATTTGACAGTAAATACAATAGTTTGTACATGCATAACATTTCTCAGTTTTCCATATAACAATACAACCCCCACTAGGTCCTCTGTCATCCTTCTTGGACCTGTATTCTCCCCACCCCCCCACCCACCCCAGAGTATTTTATTTTGGTGCAATATGCCAACTCCAGTTCTCTTTCTACTTGTGTTTTCTCTTCTGATCTTGTTTTTCAACTGCTGCCTGAGAGTGACATCATCCCATATTCATCCTTCTGTTTCTGATTTATTTCACTTAACATGATTTCTTCAAGGTCCATCCAACATTGGCTGAAAACGGTGAAGTCACCATTTTTTATAGCTGAGTAGTATTCCATTGTGGTATACTATAGTATAGTATATCCCACTCATCTGTTGTTAGACACCTAGGTTGCTTCCAGGTTTTGGCTATTACAAGTTGTGTTGCTAAGAACATTTGTGTACACAGATCTTTTTGTATGGGTGTGTTGGCTTCCTTAGGATATATCCCCAGGAGAGGAATTGTAAGATAATAGGGTAGGTCCATTTCAGCTTTCCGAGAGTTCTCCAAACTGTTCTCCACAGAGGTTGGACCAATTGACATTCTAATCAGCAATGCAGGAGGGTTTCTTTGTCCCCCACAACCTCTCTAACATTTGCTGCTGTTACCTTTTCTGATGTATGACATTCTTACAGGAGTGAAGTGGTATCTCATTGTTGTCTTTATTTGCATTTCTCTGACAATCAAAGACTTGGAACATTTTTTCATGTGTTTGTGGGCCTTTTGGATGTCTTCTGTGGTGAATGTTCTGTCCATGTCCTCTCCCATTTTTGTATGGGGTTATTTGTTTTTCCTGTTGTTGAGTCTGGCAAGCTCTTTATATATTCTGATTATTAGCCTCTTGTCTGATGACATGTAAAGATCTTCTCCCATTCTGTGAGGGGTTACTTGGTTTGTGTAGTGGTTTCTTTTGCTCTTCAGAAGCTTTTTAATTTGATGTACTCCCATAGGTTTATGCTTGCCTTAGTCTTCTTTGTAATTGAATTCATTTCGTTGAAGATGTCTTTAAAATTTATGCGGAAAAGAGTTCTGCCAATATTTTCCTCTAAGTATTTGATAGTTTGTGGTCTAACATCCAAGTCCTTGATCCACTTGGAATTTACTTTTGTATTTGATGAAATATAGTGGTTCAGTTTTATTCTTCTGCATGTTTCAACCTATTTCTTCCAACACCATTTGTTGAAGAGACTCTGATTTTCCCATTTAATAGTCTGGGCACATTTGTCAAAGATTAGATGTCCATAGGTGTGGGGGTTTACTTCTGGGCTCTCAATTCTATTACACTGGTCAGTGTGTCTATTCATGTTCCATTACCAAGCAGTTTTGATGACAATGGCCCTATAATACAATTTGATATCTGGGAGTGTGATGCCTCCAGTTGTCAGTCAAAGTTCAAGGCACCAGTATGCCGGGCTAGCTTCATGGTGGGAGACAGACGACCAGGGACACATGGCTGAGTAGAGAAGCAATATTTCTTTATTCATGAGCGAACGATTCAAAAAACCAATCTAACCCAATTCTGTCTTGCCCCTCTCTCCTCCAGCAGAAGAGTCAGGAACTAAGGAAGTATGTAGGATAGGGGGCAGGGAGAAGGAAGAAGCGCCAACTAGCAAGGACTAAACCAAAATCTCCCAGAGGCAGGGGGAGTGAGACCAAACCAATGTAACAGAATGACCATGTAAATAGACCACAACGTCAAGCAATGTAACAGAAGGGATCCCAGAAGCAGAACTAGAAGCATACCAACAGTTCCCCCTTTTCTTTTTAACTAATTGACCATAGTATCAGGAGTGTGGGGTGAACAGAAACCTACATCATACAGGCATTTTCAAAAAAGAAATTGGCACAAACATGGAGGAACAAGTAAGCGAGCAACAAGAACCAGTGTGATGCCAAAGGAAGGCCTGAGGGGGGTGTTTCTTGCCTCTGTGGGCTTCTCTTGCCTCTGGGGCTTTCTTGCCTCTACAGGCATTTCCTGTCTCTGTGGGCATTACCTAGCAAGGAAGGGGGTATGGCCTATAGAGTCCCAAGGCAGCTGGCTGCAGTCAGTCTTTGAGAAACCCAGCAGTGTAAAGGGAAGCTGCTATAAAATTGTGCACCAGTAAGTCCAATAGAAGTACCAGTTCAAAGCAGATGTCCATGGAAGAATTGCCAGGGAGTGAAATGTTGCATGAGGAAGGTCAGCCGCTGGAATTCTGCTTTTCTGTAGAGAACTTGACAGCTGCAATTCACTTGCTTGTGAAACAAAACTTGTAGCAGGTTAGAAGTTTACCACAATTGATAACTCAATGATTATAGTTGGATTAAGTATCTTTATAAATTTGGAAGGTCTTTCTCATTTCATTTTAAGGCTGCTTAACCAATTTAAGCGCAATAAAATGTGGTAAAGCAAAGAACCATTGTTAGAGCCTCAGGCATGAGAATCATTAGCATAACCATTGTGCAATCTGTTTTATACCTGGGCTGGTACTACCTCTAAATGAGAAGGTATTTGAGAGCTTTACATATCAATAACGTATTTTACCTTTTGTTACACCCATACAAGATGGAGACACACCCTAGGTGTGTATAGGATTTTCAGACCAAATTTAATTAAAATATATTGATTTTTAACTAATTTTTACCTCAGACTTTAAATGTAAGTTAATTTTACCTTTATGATGATTATGGTGAAAACTTTCTCATTTAACTTTGCTTGGTAAGAATGTAGCCTTAGGGAGTCGGGCTGTAGCACAGCGGGTTAAGCGCAGGTGGCGCAAAGCACAAGGACCGGCATAAGGATCCTGGTTCGAACCCCGGCTCCCCACCTGCAGGGGAGTCGCTTCACAGGTGGTGAAGCAGGTCTGCAGGTGTCTATCTTTCTCTCCTCCTCTCTGTCTTCCCCTCCTCTCTCCATTTCTCTCTGTCCTATCCAACAACGACAACAACATTAATAACTACAACAATAAAACAACAAGGGCAACAAAAGGTAATAAATAAATAAAATTAATATTAAAAAAAAAGAATGTAGCCTTAAAGTTACATTTCTAACCTTAAAGTTAATGTTTACCAAACTTCAAACACACACATAAACATGGTCTTCAAAATGCAAGGAGAAAAACTTTTGTTACAAAGACATGTCATTTTAAACATGAATTTAGATCTGTTCTGTCTTAGTTGTTCGGGGGGGGGGGTGCATTGTCTGGTGGTGGCCTCTTGCCCAACTTTACCTCCAGGAAGTGCAGGGTTCGATCACTGCACAGATGTCTGTGTATTCTAGCTCCTCTGCCATCAGAGCTGAGCTGGGGATCTTGGCCAGGGGGCCCATTCCCAGCAGGGAGCCCACGGTCCGCGGGTGGTCCGGGATCTGCCCAGTCTTTATAGCAGGAGGGTGGGTGGGCCGGTCGTACAGGGTGGGGGCCAGGATGGGCTGCAGCTCTGCCTGCCATGCCCGCTGCCCTGCTCCTGGCAGCCAAGCAGTACGGAGGGAGCCCGCACCAGCGCCCTGTGCCCCACTGTGGTGAGCAGGCTCCTGCGGACGGGCGGCAGGTGGAAACCAGAGTGTGGCCCAGAGCGAAAAGTTCCAGAGACAGAGAAATTGTCTCATAAAGAAAGGGCAGAGGCCTTTGGAAACCTCTTCATAAGTAGAAAAGCAGCCCATAGTGGATAGGTAGCCAAATGTCTTCACTTATCTGGAGGATGGGCAGGTTAGGCCTCACGTTGGGTGCCATATGTCAAAGTTTAGGGCACCAGTATCCAAGCTAGCTTCGCAGCAGGAGACAGACAACCAGGGACACATGGCTGAGTAGAGAAGCAGTATTTCTTTATTCATGAGCAAATGGTCCTAAAAACTAATCTAATCTAATCACAACCCAATTCTGTCTTGCTTCTCTCTCCTCCGGTGGAAGAGTCAGGGACCAAGGAAGTATGTAAGATAGGGGACGGGGAGAAGGAAGAAGAACCAACTAGCAAGGACTAAACCAAAATCTCCTGGAGGCAGGGGGAGTGAGACCAAACCAATGTAACAGAATGACCATGTAAATAGACCACAACGTCAAGCAACGTAACAGAAGGGATCCCAGAAGCAGAACTAGAAGCATACCAACATCCAGTTCTGTTCTTTCTTCTCAAGATTGTTTTGGCAATTATAGGTCTTTCCTGGTTCTAGATAAATATTTATAGCATTTGTTATATTATCCTAAAAAATGTGCTTGGTATCTTGATGGAGATAGCATTAAATTTGTAGATGGCTCTGGGTAATATATTCATTTTGATGATGTTAATTCTTCCAACCCATGAACATGGAATATATTTCTACTTCTTTGTGTCTTTTTCAATTTCCTTGAGTAGTGACTCATAGTTTTCAGTATATAAGTCGTTCACTTCTTTGGTTAGGTTTATTCCTAGATATTTTATTGTTTTTGTTGCTATAGTAAAAGGAATTGACTTCTGGATTTCAACTTCTCCTACCTTAGTGTTTGCATAGAGGAATGCCACTGAATTTTGAATGTTAATTTTGTAGCCTTACACCTTACTGTATTGCCTGATGATTTCCAAAAGCTTCTTGTTGGATTCCTTAGGTTTTTCTATGTATACTATCATGTCATTTGCAAATAGAGTTTGACTTCTTCTCTTCCAATCTATATGCCTTTAATTCCTTGTTCCTACCTGATTGCTATGGCAAGAACTTCCAGAACTATGTTGAAGTGTAATGGTGACAGTGGGCAGCCCTATCTAGTACATGATATGAGAGGAAATGCTTCCAGTTTTTCACCATTGAGTATGATGTTGGATGTAGGTTTGATATACAGACTCCACTATCTTAAGGAATTTTCTGTCTATTCCCATTTTTATAATGTTTTTTATCATAAAGGGATGTTGTATTTTGTCAAAGGCTTTCTCTGCATCTACTGATATGATCATGTAGATTTTGGTCTTGCTTTTATTGATGTGGTGGATCACATTGATTGATTTACGTATATTAAACCAACCTTGCATCCCTGGGATAAACCCCACTTGTTCACAAGGAACAATCTTTTTAATATACTGCTGTATATGGTTGGCTAAAATTTTGTTAAATATTTTAGCATCTATGGTAATTAGAGATATTGGTCTGCAGTTTTCTTTTTTGGTTGTGTCCCTGTGTACTTTTGGTATCAAAGTGATGTTGGCTTCATAGAATCTGTAAGGGAGTATTCCAGTATCTTCTATCTTCTGGAAGACTTTTAAAAGTAGAGGTATTAGGTCTTCTTTGAAGGTTTTGTAGAATTCATTTGTAAAACCATCTGGTTCAGGACTTTTATTTTTGGGAAGATTTTTGATAACTATTTCAATTTCATTTGCTGTGATGGGCCTGTTCATGTTATCTAGTTCCTCTTTACTTAATTTTGGAAGTTCATAGGAATCTAGTAAATCATCCATTTCTTCCAGGTTCTCTAGCTTGGTGGCATATAGTTGTTCACAGAAGTCTCATATTATATGCTAAATTTTGGTAATGTCTGTTGTGATATCTCCTCTTTCATTTATGATCTGATTTATTTGGGTCTTCTCCATTTTTGGTTTTGTGAGTCTGGCTAAAAGTTTGTCAATTTTGTTGACTCTTTTGAAGAATCAACATTGAATTTTGTTGATCTTTTGTATGGTTTTCTTATTTTCAATATCATTTATTTCTGCCCTAACTTTAGTTATTTCTGACCTGGTTGCTTTAGGATTCCTTTTTTCTTCTTCTTCTAGGTCTTTAATATGTGAAATCAGGCTGTTTATTTGTGCTTTTTCTTGTTTCCCAATGTGTGCTTGTATGGCTATGAACTTCCCTCTCAGTCCTGCTTTAGCTGTGTCCCAAATATTTTGATAGCTTGTGTCTTCATTTTCATTGAACTCCTGAAACATTTTGATTTCTTCCTTTATTTCCTCTTTGACCCAGTAGTTGTTAAGAAGTGTACTGTTGGTCTTCCACATTTTGGGACTATTCCTAATTTTCTGTTGATTGTTATGTGTTAGTTTAATTCCACTGTGGTCTGAGAAGATGCTTGGGATGATTTCAATGTTCTTGAATTTGCTGATGCTGTCTTTTTGGCCTAACATATGGTCTATTATTGATGACCCATGTGGACTTGAGTAAAATGTGTCTTCCAGTTTCTTGGGATGAATGACTCTGAAATAGTTCTAGTTTATCTATCTCCTCATTTAGCTCCCTCATGTCTTTATTAATTTTCTGCCTGGATGATCTGTCGAGTTGAGAGAGTATGGTGTTGAAGTCCCCTACTATGACTGTGTTGCTGCTGTTAATATATTGCTGTAGCTCTTCCAGCAGATGTTCGATGTATTAAATGGCTTCTCATTTGGTGCATAATTAATAATTGTTAAGTCCTCTTGACTGACTGATCCACTGAGCATTAAGCAGTGTCCATCCCTATCTTTAAAAATTTTATTTATGCTAAAGTATATATGTCAGATATGAGAATAGCCATTCCTGCCTCTTTTTTGTGGGCCATTGGCTTGTATGATAGTTTTTCAACCTTTCTCTTTGAGTCTGTGTTTGTCTTGTTGAGTTAGGTGGTTTTCCTGAAGACAGCATATTGTTGGTTTGTGTTTTCTGATCCATCTTCCTACTCTGTGCATTTTAATAGGTTAATTCAGGCCACTGACATTTATTGATATCAAAGATTGAAGATATTTTAACACCATTACCAAAGATTTTTAGAGTGTTCTGATATATGGCCTATTTATGGTGGTCTGACTATTTATAGGAGAATTTTCAGAACTTCTTTCAGGGAAGGCATGATAATAGATGATTCTTTCAACTGTTGCTTGTCTGAGAAGGTTTTTATGTCTCCATCTATTCTGAATGACAGTGTAGCAGGATACAGTATTCTTGGTTGAAAGTCTTTCTCATGGAGCACTCTATATATATCTTGCCATTCTCTTCTGACCTGTAGTGTTTCTGTGGAAAAGTCTGCTGCTAATCTTATGTGTTTTCCTCTGTAGGTGACTCTTTGTTTTTCTCTTGCAGCCTCAGGATCCTTTCTTTATCCTTATTCCTTTCCATTCTAAATATGATGTGTCTTGGTGTCTTTAAGTCTGGGTTAATTCTGTTTGGAACCCTCTGGGCTTCTTGAACCTTTATGTCTTCTTTGATGTTGTCTAGACTAGAGAAGTTCTCAGCTATTATGTCCTGAAGAATGCTTTCTTCCTCTCCCTCTCTTTCTTCCTCTGGTAAGCCAATAATACGTATATTATTTCATTTGAAGTCATCCCATAGGACTCTGTTGTTGTTTTCAGTATCTCTTAATCTCTTTTTGACATCTCTTACTTCTTTTTTAGTTGTCTCTAATTCATTCTTGATCTTGCTAATTCTGTCTTCAGCCTCATTGATTCTATTCTCTCTCCCCTCTACAGTTTTCTGGAGTTTATCTATTTTTTTAACCTGTTATGATATTGCTTTATCTTGTTCAATTAGTTGTGTTCTTAGCTCAGCTATTTCAGCTTTAAGCTCTCTAATTACCTTGAGATAATTAATGTTTTCTTTCAGGTTCTCATTTGTTGTTTCTGCATTTCTAATGACAATTCTTTCCAACTCTTTACTCCTGTGATTATTTCCTTGACTAGTGCTTGGTTGTTGACCTCATTATTTTGTGCTTCAGCCTTTTTTGGGCTTTTAGCTGGACTCTTGTCCTGGTTCATTTTTCCAATATGTCGTCTTGTTGGTTTAACCTTTTTATATATTATGTTATGAGGTCCCTCTTTCAGTACTTTCCAAATTACTGATCACTCTTACCTGGATTGACTTATATATAGGTAAGGTAATTAAAGGTTCACAGTTGTGGAAAATGACAGTTGTTTCAATAGTATTTTAATCCCTGAGTTGGAGCTCAGTGGCTTAAAAGCCTCCTTTCTTCTTTTTCTTCCCTGTAGGCTGTGAGAACCTGAGAGCTTTTATACTATAAGTAGGCTTCTTAGCTTAATCACTGACTCCTGACCAAGATAAGATAAAGCAGGGTATGGCAGAGATAATCCAGTGGTTATGCAAAGAGACTTTCACAGCCCCACTGCTAGGCCACCAAGGTATAAATCTCCTGGGTTCCTCATTAGTTCTCTGTCCCCTGGTGTCAGCACAGGGCTGCCCTATCACTGCTCCAGATTCTGAGGGCAGTAGCAATGGAGACTCACAGTTGCATTCAGTGAGTTTCAGGGGAGTCCTCTCCTCCCTTTGTCCTTGTTGGTGAAAGAGACTGGAGGTGGTGTCTCAACTGGTAAACTGCCAGACTGTTACCAGCCACTTAATCTCTCCTTAGGTTCCTCTCTGTCCACGAGTCACACGTGTTTGCACTCACTGGTGATTTGGTGGGTTTCTGAATTTGTTATAGTCTTGTTGGGGTTTCAGGTGGTCTCCTTTGGTATTCCTAGTTGACCCAGGAGAGGTGAGGATAGAAACACAGCTGCTGCTGCTCCATAGCCCTGCCTCTGGAAGTCTTTTCTCCCTTTACATCTCTTCTATTCCTCTCAGTTTCTCTCTGAAAGAGAGGAAGAAAAGGGAGAAGGGAGCAAGGTACTTTCAAAAACTGAGCAAGGAAGGTTATCTCCTTGGTATAGTGAAGGTCCTGGGTTCAATCTAAGTATATCAGTAAATGAAATGACTAAGACTGATCCACCTCAGTGTGTGTGTGTGTGTGTGTGTGTGTGTGTGTGTGTGTGTGTGTGTGTGTGTGTCACTGATGATAGTCTGTGAGTCACCAGGCAAATTTAGAAATGTGACTGTTCATGCCTGAAGATCTCATTGCAGGTGACTAGTAGAGGAAGAGAGCTCACAGTATTGTCCAAGAGAAAGGGGTTGGGTCAGTGCTCAGAGAGGAGAATGCATGAGAGACAGAGAGAGAGAAAGAGAGAGGGGATGCCCTATTCTAAGCATAGTGTTTTATTTCCAATAACTGACATGTTTGAAGCACATTCAAGGCTTGTGGGCTACAGCCATACAGCCACATAATGTTATCATCATCACCTTCATTTTATTGGGATTTTCTTGGATTATTGTAGAGTTGTTGAGATATGACAAGTGTCTGCAAAATACTCTCTTCTCCAACTTAGATCCTTCTCAACCTTTATGCACCAAAGCCTGTACCCACTTCCACCCCTTTTCCTCCTCCCCAGAGTCTTTTGCTTTGGGTCAATAAATCCCATCCAGTCCTAGCTTTCCTTGTATTTCCCGTTTCTGTCCTTATTTATTAAATTCCACTGACAAATGAGATCATCTGGTATTTGTCCTTTTTTGGTTTGTCTTACCTAATACAAATCCTTCATACTCCACCCAAGATGAAAGCAAGGGGATGGCTTCATCATTCTTAACAGCTGAGTAGTATTCCACTGTCTATATATACCACAGCTTTCTTAGCCACTCATCTGCTATTGGGCACTTAAGTTGCTTCCAAGTTTGGGTTATTACAAATCTTGCTGCTAAGAACATGGGTATACATAGGTTTCTTTGGATGGATAGCTTTCTTCCCTTTGGATATATCCCCAGGAGAGGAATTGCAAGATCATGGAATAGGTCCATTTCTAACCTTTTGATAAATCTCTGAACTGTTTCCCACAAGAGCTGGACCAATTTCCATTCCCACCAGCAATGTGGAGGAGTTACTTCCCCCCCCCCCCGAACCTTTCCACCAATTGGTGTTTCCATTTATTTTTTAAATAATTTTTTAAGTGTTAATGGTTTACAGTAAGTTGTTGACTCATGGGTACAAAGTCTCAAAGTAGCAAGTGTCAGCAAAACATTGTCACACCAACTTAGTTTCTTTTCTAGTGTATGGCAATGTCACAGGTGTAAAGGGCCATCTCATTACTGTCTTTATTTCATTTACAAAGAGGAAGTTAGACCCAAACATTGGCCAAGACTACACTTGGAAATATATATTCTTAAAAAAATTTTTATGGTGATTTAATAATAATTAACCAGATTGTAAGATAACAGGGGTACAATACCACATAGCTCCCACCACCAGAGTTCTGTGTTTCACCCTCACTATTGGAAGCTTCTCTGTTCTTTATCCCTCTGAGAATACAGACCAAGATTCTTATTTTTATTTTTTTTTGAATCTAAGTATTTATTATTAGACAGAGAGAAATTGAGAGGGGAGGGGAAGGTAGAGGGAGAAAGAGACACCATCAGCACTGCTTTATCACTCATGAAGCTTCCCCCCTGCAGGTAGGGACCTTGCCCTTGGACCAAAATTCTTTATGAGGTGAAGAAAGTAGAAGGTCTACCTTCTATAATTGCTTCTCTGCTGAACATGGATGTTAGCAGGTAGATCCATACCCCCAGCCTGTTTCCATCTTTCCCTAGTGGGGTAGGGATCTTGGGAAGGTGGGATTCTGGGAAATATCTATTCTATTTGCTCTTCATAGAACTATGGCTGCCTCTTCCTTTTCAAAAAATTTATTATCTTTATTTATTTATTGGATAGAGATAGCCATAAATTGAGAGGGAGGGGGATGTAGAGAGGGAGAAACAGAGAGACACCTGCAACACTACTTCGCCACTCACAAAACTTACCCCTGCAGGTGATGACCAAGACTGCAGGTTCAAACCTAGGTCTTCCTGCATTGCAATATATGTGCTCAATCAGGCGTGCCACACCCCCCCTTGGGGCTGCCTCTTTAACCCTTCCTAAGACAGAGAATAAAGCTGAGTGTGTGAAGAATAAGCTAACAGAGGAAGGCTTTGAAGATTTTTCTCTCCTTTCACTTGCTTCTAACAGCCATTCAACACTTTGGTAGGGAGAGAAAAAGGGAAAAGTTCTTTTCAACACTCTTATGATGTCTAGAAGTCTTGGAAATGTCAATTTCCTTTTTGATATTCTTGGTGCCTTTGGGGTCCTGTGTTTCCCTTTGGTGAACCCCCCAAGTTGCATACTGACCTCCTCACACAGTTCAGAATTATGTCAATAACAGCAAGCAGAGCTAGGAAGACCACCCTGCTCAGATCTACAGGCCAGAAAGTCTTCAGAGACTGGACTTGGCTTGTGTTCGTTTTTGGTCTCCGTGTTAAAGAAAGGCTTCGGCTTTTCAACAGCCCTGGGGCTGTTCAGTGAGAAAGCTCAGAACATGTGTTTGAAGGGGTTCAAACTCTGTGCCTGTCATCCTGCCTGATACCCTTCCCCTATTTCAAAGGCAGGGCATGCTTAGCCCCAATTCTCACTTGTGTACCGGGAGATCAAAAATGAATACTTCCTGAGGAAATGAGGAGATAGGCAGCCCAGAGATGTTCCATGGCCCAATTGTATGCCATTTTCAGCTTGTTTTTTGCTTCTTCAAATGACATAAAATTGTAGAGTATTGCTCTTCTCTGCAACCTGGATGGGAACCATCACCCCCTGAATTATTTTTAAAGAGGACTCAGGGCAAAGGAGGCTTTTAGAACCAGGGAGACAGCATAATGTGATGCAAAAGGACTTTTATGTCTGAGGCTCCAAAATCCCTGGTTCAGTCCTCATTGTAGCCAGAGTTGTGTAGTGCTCGAGCCTCCACCTCTCTCTCCGTCTCCCTCTCTCTCTCTCCCTCTCTCATTAAAATAATTTTTAAAAGACAGGCTTTCAGAACAAACAAGTGAATGGTCTACTTAGGTTGGGCCTGGTCAACTGGAAAATGTTTAGCTTTGTTCCCCCTCCCTTCAAAAAGTGTCATCAATGAAATCAGAAGACTGTATCACTTTGGAGTGCTATAAATTGGATTTTCTTTCTTCCCTTCTAAAAAGAAGCAAAGGAAACAGCATTCATTAACTATCTAGTATTCTATGCTCTAAACTGATATCTTATTATTTATTTATTTTACTTTTATTTTTACTAGAGCTCAGCTCAGCTCTGGCTTAGAGTGGTGCAGGGGATTGAATCTGGGACTTTGTAGCATCAGTCATGAAAGATTCTTTGCTTAAATATTAGGCTAACTACCCCCCCCCACTTATTGATTGATTGATTGATTGATTGATTGTCATAGTCTCAGCTTTACTGGCTTAAGTGTACTTTTTCAGGTAGATAGACAGAGACAGGGAGATGGGGAGGAATCTGGGAGAAATACAACAGCACCTAATTTTTCCTCATCTTGTGGGGGCCAGGCTGGGACCTGGGTGGTGTACAAAACAAAACTGGTCACTATCCAGGTGAGCTGTCTCCCTGGCCCAAGGTTGGTATTTTAAATCTCACAAGCACAAGACAGCCCTGCTTTTCCTCCTTGGAAGTGTAAAGAAGCAGAGCTGCAGTTTGTTTAAGAAAGGATTGATGGGTTGGCAAGAGAGCTTACCTGAGAGGCTACCCACTTTGTCACTCATGTTTAAGGAAGCCTCTCTCTCTTTCACTCTGTCTCTCTCTGTCTCTGTCTCTTTCTGTCTCTGTCTTTCTCTTTTTATTTTATTTTATTTTATTTATAAAAAGAAAACACTGACAGAACCATAGGATAGGAGGGATACAACTGCACACAATTTCCACCACCAGAACTCTGTATCCAATCCCCTCCCCTGACAGCTTTCCTATTCTTTATCCCTCTGGGAGTATGGACCCAAGGTCACTGTGGGATGCAGAAGGTGGAAGGTCTGGCTTCTGTAATTCCTTCCCTGCTGAACATGGGCATTGTCAGTTCTATCCATACTCCCAGCCTGCCTCTCTCTTTCCCTAGTAGGGTGGGGTTCTGGGGAATCAGAGCTCTAGGACACATTGGTGGGGTTGTCTGTGCAGGGAAGTCTGGTTGGCATCATGGTAGCATCTGGAACCTGGTGGGTGAAAAGAGAGTTAACATATAAAGCCAAACAAATTTGTTGACTAATCATGAACCCAAAGGCTGGAATAGTGCAGATGAAGGGTTTGGGGGGGGGGAGGGCGGGTGGTGGTGGTGTGGTGGTCTCCAATTTGTAGATAGCTAGTAGGCATAACATGTCTTTCTCTTTTTATCTGAAAATGTTGTCCTGCATCAGTGAAGCCCTGTCAGTGAAATGAAATGCAAAGGAACACAATGGGGGCTGGGCTGAGTGCACATGTTACAATGTACAAGGACCCAGGTTTGAGCTCCAGGTTCCCACCTGCAGAGGGAAAGCTTTACAAGTGGTGAAGCAGTGCTGCAGGTGTCTCTCTGCCTCTCTCTCTCTCTCTCTCTCTCTCTCTCTTTCTTCTATCTTCTCTATCACCCCTTCCTTCTCAATTTCTGGCTGTCTCTATCCAATGAATAAATAAGGATAATAATGATAATTTAAAAAGCAGCACAATATTGACGTTTCTGGAAAGAGCCAGCAAATAAGACCAAATGAAGCTAATAGGGAATGCATGCAAACAGCAGGTCTTAGAACTGGATTCATATCTTTGCACAGCAATTTATTTGCTGCATCTTTGCTGCTTGCACTTTGTGAGCTTATCATTGACAAAGTGGATACCACAGTCTGTTATGTCACAACACATGGGCCCTTGTTGTGTTTGTGTCTTCACAGGCACAGATGGAAAGCAGTGTGGCTGTGTAAAGGCTCTGTGAATGGTCACTAATATCCAGTTAATCAGCAAATGTCGACCATTGGATTGTCAAGAACCACAGCAGGCACTGAGACCTCAAGTCACACAAGGGTTCCCATGTTTAATTGTATTTTTTTTTCACTTCCAACGACACAGTGGATTTTTCCAGAGCAAGCAATGTTGGCAGAGAACTTCCTGGGTGTGAAGATTATGTTGTAGTTACAAGAGGAGGCTTCAGGCTAACGTCGTTAGGCAGTCAACAAACAACCCTGATCTGTGATGATCTTATAGCACTGGCACAGCATGGCGTCAGCAGAAAGCAAAACATGCAGGTGGCTTATGGAGCCTTCAGATTAGAGTCTGGGTAATCCTGAGAGCTCCTGCTGACTTTGCAAGGAGGGACTCAGTAGGTACAGTACTAGAACATCAATTTCCAGGGTCATATCTTGCATTGGTAGTCTGGGCTAGACTTGTCTTATTAGAGGACCTTCTGGTTTTTGAGGTGGCAAGGTCCTTAGTCATACTTCCCCCCTGAGTGGTCACATCTCCAATAATTCACAAAAGACAATCATTTTACCCATCACCATCCATCCGATCTAAAAATTGCTGTGACATATTCATGCACATGGCTTGTGCCAAGAAAGAGGTCTTAGCAAGCAAAACGCTGCACTCAAATGCCCACAGTGGCTTAACAAAAACTCCCCATCCCTGGGAAGTGGTTCTGTTTTCAAATAAACGAGACTCATAGTCTGCTTTGATGAAAGAACTTTGACAGAAAAGTTTCCATCGAAAACAGAGTCTCTTCAATAAATGGTGTTGGAAAAAATGGGTTGAAACATGCAGAAGAATGAAACTGAACCACTCTGTTTCACCAAATACAAAAGTAAATTCCAAGTGGATCAAGGACTTGGATGTTAGACCAGAAACTATCAGATACTTAGAGGAAAATATTGGCAGAACTCTTTTCTTTTGCCAACTCTTTTTCTTTTTTATATATGTATATATAGTCTCCAGGGTTATTTCTGGGGCTCCACTGCTCCTGGAGGCCATTTTTCCCCCTTTTGTTGCCCTTGTTGTTGTAGCTTTGTTGTAGTTATTATTGTTATTGTTTATGTCATTTGTTGTTGGATAGGACAGAGAGAAATGGAGAGAGGAGGGGAAGACAGAGAGTGGGAGAGAAAGAAAGACATCTGTAGACCTGCTTCATCACCTGTGAAGTGACTCCCTTGCAGGTGGGGAGCTGGGGGCTCAAACCTGGATCCTTATGCCGGTCCTTGCACTTTGTGCCATATGCACTTAACCTGCTGCGATACCACCTGACCCCTCCACATAAAATTTTAAAGTATCTTCAATGAAACAAATCCAATTAGAAAGAAGACCAAGGCAAGCATAAACCTAAGGGACTATGTCAAATTAAAAAGCTTCTGTATAGCAAAAGAAGCCACTACCCTCACAGAATGGGAGATCTTTACACGCCATACATCAGACAAGAGTTTAATAACAAAAATATATAAAAAGTTGGCCAAACTCAACAACAAGAAAACAAATAACCCTATCCAAAAATGGAGAGAGGACATGGACAGAATATTCACCACTGAAGACATCCAAAAGGCTGAGAAACACATGAAAAAATGCTCCAAGTCTCTGATTGTCAGAGAAATGCAAATAAAGACAACAATGAGATACCACTACACCCCTGTGAGACTTCATACATCAGAAAAGGTAGCAGCAGCAATGCTGGAAAGGTAGTGGGGCCAAAGGAACCCTCCTGCACTGGGGTGGGAAGGGGGGAGAATCCAGGTCCAAAAAGGATGACAGAGGACCTAGTGGAGGTTGTATTTTAATATGGAAAACTGAGAAATGTTATGCATGTACAAACTATTGTATTTACTGCTGAATATAAAACATTAATTCCCCAATAAAGAAATTAAAAAGAAAAAAAACAAGGGTAACAAAAATGAAAAAAAAAGCCTCCAGGAGCAGTGGATTCATTGTGTAGGCACTGAGCCCCAACAATAACCCTGGAGGCAAAAAATAAAATAAATAAAATTAAATAAAAAAAGAAAAGTTTCCCATCATCCACCACAGGATATAGATCACTGTTGATGAAGGATTTGATTTAAAAATAAAAAACCTGTCTCTCAATACCTTTAGCCCACCTGCATGTTAACTGTTGGGCTAAGGCAAAAATTAGTAAAGTCACGGGCCCCTTCGAATATACCTCAAATAGACTTCCTAGCTTTTTCCCAAATGGAGACCGCGAACCTTATCTGCTATATTCTTGCCTTTGGGTTCCTGATTATGAAACACATTTTTTTTGCTTTATATATTAATGCTTTTTCAGCCAACAAGTTGCAGATGCTACCATGATGCCAACCTGACTTCCCTGGGCAGACAACCTCACCAGTGTACCCTAGAACCTCACCTCCCCGGAGCCCTACCTCACTAGGGAAAGATAGAAACATGTCCAGTGGAGAAGAAATTACAGAAGCCAGACCTCCCACCTTCTGTACCCTATAATGATCCTGGGTCCATGCTCACAGAGGGATGAAGAATAGGAAAGCTTCCAATGGAGGGGTTGGAATACAGAACTCTTGTGGGGTGAATCATGTAGAACTGTCCCCCTTTTATTCTGTGATTTTTATTAACTCAATAATAAAAAAGGCTGTCTCCAATGATCAGGAAGCAAGAGGTGGAGTACTCTCTCCAAAATGGAGTCCTGAATAGTATAGACATAACACAGACTCTTCCCAGTACTCAGTGGGCAGTTGGTCCTTTCCCATCACTTCCTTTAGTGACTATATCTTGATTTATCTATTCTAATAAACTCTCACCTTTTCTGTAACATTGTCCATGGATGTACAGTCTAGGGGTCGTTCTGTACGCTCAGCCACCATCACCAGCTAAAACAACATTATTTTATCATCACAACCAAAATCAACTTCTGGGAAATAGGGGAATGAGTGTTAATCAAAGGAGAATGTAAACCTGTTAGTCTTGTTGGGGAGCAGGGGGGCAGCACACCAGGTTAAGCAAACATAATATTAAGAACAAGGACCTGCACAGGGAATCCAGTTCGAGCTCTTGGCTCCCACCTTTGAGGGGAGTGGGTCGCTTTACAAGTGCTGAAGCAGGTTTAGCAGGTGTCTGTCTTTCTCTCTCCCTCTCTATCTCCCCTCACCTCTCAGATTCTCTCTGCCTTATCCAATCAAATGGGGGGAAAAAAGCTGCCAGGAGCAGTGGATTCATAGTGCTGGCACCGAGCCCCAGCAATAACTCTGGAGGCAACTAACTAACTAAATAAATAAATAGAGTAAAATAAAACTGTTGATCTTGGAATTGTATCATTATGAGCTCCAGTAACTGAGAAACAAATCCTTTGCCAAGTTCCTTTCTGCAAATTGAAAGTTCTTTGCTTGCAATCAATAATTCCATTACATTGTAAACATGCTGATCGTTAAAATTAGTTTTTTGATGGTATATCAAAATCAGCATTTGTAGGAGACCTGAGAAACTTGATTGTCATTTTTTTTATTCTATCCCCACCCATTCATATAAGGAACATGAGGTTTCTCTGCATTGAAATAAATAAAAGCAATTTTTAAAAAGGGCACAAAATGTATACCAATGTTTTAATTTAAGAATAGGCCATATTTATTCAAAGATACATCACCCCATTGAAAACAATTTATCTCAGCAAGAGATTATGTTTTCTAAGAAACTTTTATGTTTAGTTATCACCTAATGACATGTGTTTATATTATTAGGCTACATTGCATATAACAACTATTATGTTTGTAACTCTGTTGACATTTTAAAAAATCATTCTCCTGAGTGAGATACAGCAGTTGTAGTGCCCATGATTTGCATTTGGGTAGTCCCAGGTTCGATCCCAAGTACCACCAGTAACCAGAACTGACTGGTGCTCTAGGAAAAAAACAGACAAACCAAAATAATGACAATAAGAACAAAAATATTGCAGTATTAATCATAAAAGATTGATTAATTTACTACCCCCACCATCATGATTGGAGGGCCCCTTTTTAATAAAACCCATTTGGACATTTACAATTATTATTATTTTTGGAAGGAAGGGGAGCATACACTATGACACAAAGTTATAGTGGAAATCATAGAAGTGAGCTACCACCCTCTCTCAGCTAGTGTGTGTGGCTTTGACTCATCAGAGCTTTAACTATGACCAAGAGCTCATGATCCATCCTGTCAGATGAGATTCACTGACAGTCCCTCACATAGACTGGCCTCTAGTTCCTAGGATCGTCCCATCCTCAGTCAAGCTCACTTGGTTCAGCACCCTCCAATCACCTAACCAAAGTCCAGATCCATGATAGGATCTTTGTTACTACTCTTTTCCTGGGATGCCCAGGCTCCCCCATAGTATTAAGCCTCTTTTGTTCAATAAAGTCAGCTTTATTGGACAACTTTATTCTTTATCCCTCTGGGAGTATAGACCAAATATCTTTACGGAGTGCAGAAATTGGAAGATCTGACTTCTGTAATTGCTTCTCCATTGGACACGGGTGTTGACGGGTGGATCCATACTCCCAGCCTATTTCTATCTTTCTCTAGTGGTGAAGGGCTCTGGGGAGGTGGGGTTCCAGAAACATTGGTGATATTGTCTGCCCAGAGAAGTCAGGGTGGCTGGCGTCACAGTATCATCTGCAACTTGGTGGCTGAAAAGCATTAGGATATAAAGCAGTACAAATAGTTTAATAATCAGGAACCTAAAGGCAAAAATAGAGCAGATGAGATTTGAGGTCTTCATGTTGGAAGAAGCTAGGAAGTCTATTTTAGGTATATTCTAAAGGGTCCATGACTTTACTAATTTTTACCTGAGCCTAACAGCTAACATGCAGGTGGTCTAAAGGTATTGTCTGTGAAGATAGTGCCAGAGTTAGGAATAAGACTAGAAATCAGGATCAGGGTAGAGAGTAGCTCTCAAATATGGGACAAGTATATAAACACCGTTAACTATAAACCCCTACTCACCTGACCTAGGAACCATTTCTCTTCATATTCAGCACAGGAGCTTGTGTAACCTCTGCATCCCTGTAGGTCTGAGTTCATATTCCATGGTCATAGCCAGGAACATTCTAGGCTGCACCCATTTCAAGACCTGTCTTCCTCAAGTGGCAGAGTAGGTTGACCCAGCCTCACTATGGAGAGTGCAGACATTTCTACCATTGTTGATGCACATTGAGGGCAAGGTCCTATAGAGGCCCACAGAGGTTTATGATGTTGTTCCTGATGAAGATGACCAGAGAGAATGAAGAGAGGCCTAGGTGCATCACATGTGTATGGGAACCCCAGGATTCCCTGACTAGGGTCCTGGATGATGGGGTGGCCTTGTAGTGACCAAAAGCACTATCATTTTTTAAAGATTGCATTTATTTATTAATGAGAAAGATAGGAGGGGAAAGATAAAAAAAATAGACATCACTCTAGTACATGGGCTGCTGGAGATTGAACTTAGGGCCTCAAGCTTGAGACACCAATGCCTTAATCACTGTGTTATTTCCCAGACCACTCCTTTCTGTTTGTTTGTTTGTCTAGTGTTTTGAGTCTCCATAATTGGAAATGTCCACAGGGAAGTGATCCTATAAGGACATGTATCTGTGTCAGGTCTGGGGAAGCTTCTCCCAGGAGTAGGAAATCCTTAGCTCTGTGTTGGAGATATTTTGATGGCTTAAATGAGACCTACCTTGACTATCCATGAAAATCTACTTTACTTCTTCTTCTAGCATTTGCCCTTCTTCCGTAGCCAGTCAACAGCGTCAGGTTGAGCCTGATGTCAAGTTTCGAGACCTCCTTTGAATCTGGAGAGGTGGCAGTCGTTGACTATGTGGGTCATAGTCTGTCTGTAGCTGCAGGGGCAGTTCAGGTCGTCTCTGGCTCCCCAGTGATGGAACATAGCGGCGCACCGGCCATGGCCTGTTCAATAGCGATTGAGGAGGGCCCAGTCATGACGTGCTAGGTCAAAGCCGGGTTGACGCTTGCAGGGGTCTGTGATGAGGTGTTTGTTCTTTATCTACTTTACTGAAAACAACTGACTATGGATTGTTATCAAGTCTGCCAACATATATATATATATATATATATATATATATATATATATATATATATATATATAATAAGCAAGTATTAAGTTAAGTATTGAACTAGACTTTTGTGACACAGCCCATGAACAGAACTTTGGGACTTGAT
Organism: Erinaceus europaeus; assembly: GCF_950295315.1. Taxonomy (NCBI): domain Eukaryota; kingdom Metazoa; phylum Chordata; class Mammalia; order Eulipotyphla; family Erinaceidae; genus Erinaceus; species Erinaceus europaeus. The sequence goes on along the minus strand of NW_026648254.1, from coordinate 911 downwards.
TAACATATGGTTGAGACTGACCGTAAGAACACAGCTAGCATACGGCTGATGTCAGGAAGATGGATTTGTGTAAACCAAGTTATTTAACTTCCAGGTGGCCAGAAGTACGGACTTTTTTTTTTCTGCCCTGGCTCCCTCTGTTTTGGCACTCAGCTCTCCTGGCTCCCTGCTTTCCTGTATGCTGCGGTGCCTGCGTGGCTGTTTCTCCTGGGAACTAAACACATATAACTGAGCTAGCCGGTAAACTTAACTTACCTGCGATCATAATGATTAACCTATATCTCTGCCGATAATTGCCTATCTTGCTATACCTAAAATATGTCATTTCATACCGCCGTGTAATAAACCTGGATTGTTTTAAACCAGATCACATTTGTGCCCACTATGAAGTGTTTTTTTTTAATTACTACATTAGACAATTTAGATGTCTGATTGTAATCTGGTCCCCCTGATACATTATAATGACCCCATGGGGAGCGGATGGGAAAGAGTAATAAATTTGACCTTGAGATGACCCTAGCGGGACAGGGATGAGGAGTTCATTGTGTCTTGAGACCAGCATTTCTGAGGACAGACTTTAACTTGGGTCACCTCTTTAAGACCTTATAAGGCTGCTGCTTCTCAGTAAGATGTCTATTTGTGCATTCCTGAGGTCAAAGGACCACAAAAGCTTAGGACAGGAACCAAAGCATTCATTTGAAAGCTGCTCATGATAAAAAGTGAAGGAATGCTCCACAGGGTATGATTTGTCCTGGTTGTCTCTGAGAGAAACCTCACATGTAGTCTAACCTGGGAGTTATCCCTATTCTTCCTTCCAACACTTGGAAATCAATAATTGCTGACTTTTTAACTGCCTGGACTGATAAAACTGTCAAGTATGCCCAAGTTATATCAAAGGTGTGCCCATATCT